>NW_008629702.1:0-13484 GCF_000691845.1 Merops nubicus
CACAGAGGTGAGACTGACTGGCCTAATCTAAAGCTATGAACTTGACTGGAGTTATTTTCCCTGTTTTGAGTCTGAAGGTAGCTGGGTCATGAACAGAAATTGAAAATTCTGGGGTTCACATACTTCTTAAAGCCTAGCAATGCACCTGCAACATGGAAATCCTGCACTGCTTCACATCCATGACTTATCTACAACACGGCCAGTTAGGACTTTTTTGTTTGTTTGTTTGGTTGGTTGGTTGTTTTGTTGTTGTTGTTGCTTTTGGGGAGGTAGATGGGAAAGCAGGAGGGGGGCACAGGGCAGGGTCACATCTGGTTTCCTCAAGGACCTCTTTTCCAGAATAACGAACCATTCAAATACTGCACAAAAAAACATTCTCTACATTTGAAAGGCAAAGTACAGGCAAAAATAAGGAGAAATAAAGTCAGTCTCAGTCCCTTTCCAGGTAGTCTGAGTGGAACATAAACAGAAATCAGTGGATGATTAAGTGTGTTGCATAACTCAGTTTATCTTCAAAACCAAACAGAACTTGTTTTGGTGTGTTTGGGTAGGAACACTGGCACGCTGCTTCACTGCCACACCAGAACCTTCAGGCTCGGGAGGGCCTGGGGCCAGTTCCACAAGGACACAGCCAGTACACTTCTCAGGTGACAAGCTCCAACATCACCTACTCATCTCATACTCCTGCATGATTTTAAGGACTGTGGCATCAGTGATTCTTGTTTAATCTCTACTTCTGAACAGATGTCCATGTGAGAGGTGCTCTGTGCTGCCTCTGAGGAGGCGGCAGAAAAATGTGAACTTTGTTCCTTTTATGGCTTTACATGGAATCCAGGAGCTAGGGAGAAATGCCATCCTGAAATGTTTAAATGCAGTTTACAATATTTTAAAACATACTTTTTTTTTTCCCCCCTTTCTCTCCTCTGCCCCAATGGTTTTAAAACATCCTTTTGAAGTTAAATCTGAGCTACCACAGAGCCAGATAAAAAGACTGAAAGGCCTGTGTAAGATTTTAGAAAAAAAGCTGGGAATATCAAGTGACATTATCTGAATAATACTGGACATTTGGAAATACACCTCTGTCTTCAAAGGGCTCATGGGAATTCTGATAGTACAGAAGAATATATGGAGTCAAATCAGTATTTTTCCATAGAGAAGCCTCAAGCTTATGTGTCTTATGGGGTCAGGATGCAAAGTGTATTTTCTACATAGTGCAGCTACCTAAAGGCACTCTGCTATTGCTCCTCTCAATTAAACATCATCTGAGCATGCCTATGGCATACAGTTCAAACCCCCAAGTGCAGTGTGTTCTCTCTGTATCACCTCTCCCAACCACCCCAACATACTGTGGTTGCAGACTCTTCTTGCAGCAGTTCTGTCCTGCCACTAGAATAAGCAGTAAGGAAGGGGGGAGGGGGGAAGATTACATTCCAGTGAAAACTGGGGCAGCTTCTACTGGAAGCTTCCTAAGTGAGTTTTTAAGTGTGGTATTTCTTTCTTTTCCTGGGATATGCAATAACACTGGTATTCCAGTTATTTCCAGGTAACTAGCAAAATAAGCATATCTGTGTCTAACCCTCCCAGTGCACAAGAAATCTCCTCTCAGAGCACATTTCTAACCCAGGAGGGTCACAGGTAACAGCAGCCTTGGGAAGAAAGGCAGGACAAAACAGAATTGTATCATCTGAAGTCACCAACAAGTCTGAATCAATGTTTGAGTAGATGTATTAAAGACTCAGGTAGAAGGAAGGAGTTGTGTAGCAGTGATGTGAGCCCACACTGATCGCAACGCCACTTGGACACCGATCGACAGCCCAGCGGAAAGCCACGGTCCAACTCTGTGCACATGCAGGCATTCAATTTACCTTGGGCTGTGACTTGCATCACTGACAGATACTCAGCAGCTTTATAGATGCACAATGGTAAGGTTGGTACACAGTGCTGTAGTGCTTGAGAAAACCTGACAGGCAAGCCCTTTACATAAAATATTAATAAGTACATGAGCCCTACCGGGCTTCATCTTGCACAATAAAACCAGGCTTACAAGATCTGCTCATCTGTGTTACTTTGGAAGATGAAGACTTACAAGAATGGCTTTTTCTTTGGCTATTTGTTTTTGCTCTTCTAATTTCAACTTCTCAGTCAGTGAGTCATTTTCACATTTTAACTCTTCGATTCTTTTCTGAAATGAAAAGACATTGTATAGTTAGGTTGAGAATTCAGTGCCCGTCTCCAAACTGCCTTTTAAATTTTAGACCCTTGCAACTACCCCAGCTCTCAACAAACCTCTAGCAATTCCTGCTTCTCTTTAAAGGACTCCTCAAGCAACTTCTTTTCAGACTCATGGGCACTCTTCAGCTCTGCAACAAATTATTTTTGCAGATTTTTAATACCGCGTAACACAGGAACGTTTTTTAGAAGCAGCAGTACAACGAGGCAGCAAACACACGTACACACAGATGTGGAAGCAGTGACAGCAGGGTGAGAACACTGATCTTCAGTGCATCCAAAGCATGTACAAAGTATCAGATTTATTGCTGCTTTAGATGTGTTGACTGCCCCTTTGCATATCCATTTCATTAACTGGCAGCATGTCATCTACATGCAACAAAGGGATGAACTGAGCACAAGAGCTGCAGCTGACTAAAGCTGAGTTTCTGATGGGAAACACAGCAGAACCTGACACTGCGCCTTTCAAAAACTTCTAGAAAAACATTTCCTTTCCTGCTCTGAAGATGCCATACAGAGGAGTTTGCTCTTTGCAGGGGAAGCATCACCAGTTTTATGATGCAAGAGCATCACTGGAAATTTGGCTATCAAGTGAAGTAGGAGGGAGGATGAAAATTATCATCACTTAAATCAATTAGCTGCAATGCCATTTAAAACTGAGTATGCTCACCACCCCCTCCCTGAAAAACAAGCTTTGCCCCAGTATACTGTAAGCACTGTACAATATTTCTCAACATCCCCAGTCAGTCTGGAAGTCACACAACCCTACTTATCCTCAATTTCAACTTTGACATGTTCCTTATAGAACTGGGGGTGGATGGGAGCAATTACTCATTAACCTGAGATTTTAAGGGCAGACTGCAATTCAGACATCATCTACTGAAAGAAGTCATCTTCACTCTTAGGCTGTTTTAAAAGTTTTGTTTGACTACAATGGGGTCATAGTTGTTTCTGTATGCCAAATGAGACTTCTTCAGTTCTGAAAGAAGGAATTCAGCCAGCATCTTAAAGATAACTGGCCACCAAATAATGAAGGACATACTGATGAAAAAGCTTGAATATTTTTGTTTGTGACTAGCAGTATTATGGCATAGGTACCTGAATACAAAATACTTGCCTGAAAAAGAGGATTCATACTCTTTTTTCAGCTCCTCTACTTTTTCTGAGTGGCTGTTTTCAAGTTCCAGCTTAAAGTTTTCATGTGTGATATTTAAGTTGTCCACCTGCAATATGACAACATTATTTTTCTCCCCCTTACATGTGTCAACCCTTGTTGCAATGGCTTTCTGTAGCATACTGAGTAAGTTTTAAATGGTGTAGCCAGTAACTTAACAGCTGATCACAAGAAAAGCTGAGCCACATACAACACTTAGGAGATGAGAACGATGCCTTGCAGTTTACCACTATCAGCAGGACAATATATGCATGTTGCACACATGGAGCTGCTGCAAAGCAAGGTCACACGCCAGGTGTGTCTCCATAAATTTTAAAACTCAAGGTGCCTGAAATATCCAGTGGAGATGTACAAGTTATTGAAGTTTGCAGAACACAAGGAATCTCTACCACATTTAAAACACAAGCTTAGGATCTGGATATCTTAGTGCTGTAGTATTTTTATAGCTGCAGTGAAGTGGAGTTTCACATTAGGTAAAGTAACTCCATTGGAAGCAAACCCCAGGATTTTCTGAAGGCTCATTTGTAGCAGAAACCAACTGCTAGAGAACATTTCTCCTTCAAATGTTACACACCTGCTCCTGGAGCTGCGCTTTGTACTTTTCAGCTTCTTCAATGCAGATACTTTGGAGTTTCTCACATTCTGTAGTGTAAAACTGTTTAAGCCTCTCCTCCAGCTCAGCCAGATCACTGTGATGTTGCTGGTTTAACTTCTGCAAAAACCCTTCATAAGCAACTTGCAGTTCATTCCTGTCTCTCTCCAATTTCTCACAAGCTGCAGAAGTAGTTACTGAACATGTGAAAATAGAAAAACACAAGTAATTAGATAAAGTTCAATGCGACTTTCACTTCCTTTGTTACAAGTATTGAAGACAGTGAACACTGTATAGCAATGTGGTCATATAAAGACAAATATAGTTTATCCATGAAATGAGCACTGTCTCCAAAGACACATGAAAAGTTTCTTGCAAAAATATCAGTGTTCCTTACGCTGAAAACTATTTGAATCTAGTTAAGCCAGGAACCCAGACAGAAAGCACAAGTGTGACAGTTTGTCATATGACATAGAAGAATGGATGTCTCATGAGAGACACTGGAGTGCTCCAATAAAAAAAAATTAATTGGATTTGCTACTTCACCTAATTTGATCCCATTTCAGTAGCATATTTGTCAGAGTACTTCACTTTTTGATATATAAACCACTTAGCTGAATTTGAGAGTCCTCATACCCTGAAGACCATCCATTCCACACGTTACTCACACTCAGATATGCAGCAGAGAAGCACAAAGCTAGCCTGGCATGGCCTGCCCCACACAGCAATACAGAACTGCCCATCTGAAAGGTACTGCTAATAGGCCTGTGGCCAAGATGTTTAAATATACAAGACACAGAATATTTTCAGGCAGAAAGTGCAGAGTATTAAGGAAAACAGAAGTGCTGTGCAAGTCTCTCTACATTTATATTAACATGGGCAGGTACGAAGAGTGCCTAGGTTTGTCTCCCCATATTTACAGATGATTAAAAGGCAAAACAGAAGTTACTAACTTGTACTTTTGAGTTTGAAATTTAGCATTCACAACTCCAGCCAGAGAAGCCTGAATAGGAAAAGTCATTTTCCTACTGTTAATATGACTGGAACAGGTGACTTACGAAGTTCCAGCTGCACCCACAGCCTGGAAGCAAGGTGACACAGGACCTCTAACACAAGCGTGTGGTCACTGACTTTCAGCAAAACTGCTTCTATACAGATTCTAGTGTTTTCGTTTCAAATTAATTAGTCAGATGAGTGTCTACTTAAGAGAAAAAAACAATTCAAATATGAACTTGATCTTCAGTCAAAAATGGAAGAGGTCATACATATGTACACTTTATAGCAGCTTGGCACACTGCCCAAAGAGTGTAAATATGAACTCTATGTAAGAGCATGGAAAGATTCAAGGATTTTTGTACAGGCAGCACAGGAAATTTCTCATCACAGCTGTTTTTGAGCCTTAACACACAGAAGTTACAGCATCTTCAAGGACCAGTAATTTGCATCCACTCTCTGCTACGGCTTGTCAAGAGCAAGCAAGTAACTCAATGAGTGATGCTTGCACCTTCTTTTAAAGAAACTGTAAGAGAAGTCTTGGCCCTGCTGCCATCACTTGGAACCTGCAGTTGAATTGGGAAGTGTAAGGGAGTGATCTCTATTGCATGTGCATCTACCTGAACTAGTTTCAACGGCAGGCGTAGCTCCCCATGAGGTCTGTGTGAGAGATCTGCTGATCGGGGCAGGTTTAAGCCAAGCTGTTCATCCTGTCACTCGCAACGATGCAACTAAAGGCTCAGCTGAAACGTACCACAACATTCTCTGCAACCTAAGCAGATTTCATGGGGTTTACACTTTCTATATCACCACCAAGGGAAGTTTTTATTTCCCTATCTTTATTCCTTCCACAAACTTTCATTATAACTGCTACCTTTGGAAAAAAATGAAAAAAATTAGCGTTGACACTTCTATCACATTGCATTGGCCTGGTTATTGAGTATCTGTGCTCTGCATCATCACGTTTTTGAGGAAGAGGAGACACCATAGGTAGGGGACATTCTTTTATGATGCAAAGAACCAGGCAGCAAGCCAGAGACACTACACAGCTAACCACATGCAGAAGGGATCCAACCATCTACAGTGGAGTACGAGGGGTCTCGCTGAGAGGCAGGCAACTCAACACAGCTCATTTGAGGGAACTGCAGCAAAATACCCCAAATGATCCACGTCATTTAAAACCAACAGAGTAAGAAGCAAGCATCCAATTCTTTACGTGTAAGGCCAGAGCCATTTGTTTGCCTCCACATAGGTAAAAGAATGTGCTGCGTATCATTGTCTTATTTAAATGTCAGCACTCAGAACCCAGGATGATGCAAAACACTTCAGAAAAAAGCAAATAGCAAACAACGCCTTTGTTAAAGAAGAGACACATCAGTTCTTGTTCAGCCAGTCTGCAATTCAGCTTTATGAGAAGACTGATGTTACAAAGGCAAACAAAAACTTCTAAAACTCGAACTGGCAGTTAAATGTTGTGTTACCCTAAAGGTAGCGTCTGGCTTCCACAAAGCTACAGGCTGCAATGTTTCCTTTCAGATCACAAGCCTGACTCAAATCCTCACCATCCAAACCAGAAGCAGAACCACCACACCACCAGCGAGCTCCCAGAAACTACACGTGTGGCATTTCAGCAAAAGCACCAACTTAAGAATTGTCAATTTGAAATTATGAGGAGTCCTGTAAGCCAAAGTTTGTCCCCATATTCCAGACTCAAGTGTCTGCATCAAGTTTTTTGCACAGCCCTATTCATCTCCAGACTGAATCATGTATTTTATGACTGTATACTCCCTTGTTTCAAGAAAGGGACAAGCCATGAAAAAGGCAACCAATTCCTTATTTTGGCCATTCATCCACTGGAAGGGGATGCTACAAAACTCTTGGCTAACCAAACATGATGGTTCACTTAAGAGCTTTCTCACAGAACTAGTGCTTAAATCTGAAGAGAAATTTGCAACTGGAAGGTGTTCTTCCAGTAGCACACAAAAATCCATTTTTTCATTTCTTACTCACTACACAGACACTTGAAGGGCATACTTCAGAGCATGTACACAAGTAGTGTGCTTCCTCCCCCTTTCTGAAGCGCTTCCCTCTGCTATTCCACATCATTATGCCATGCATTATCACAGACCACAGACCTTGAGCAAAAAACCAACAGGAGACAAATGGTCCAACAGCATCTGAGAGAAAAGTCAAGCCACAGAGAGGAAAAGATGCACTATCCACTCGTCCATCAAGTTTGTTCAGTCACATCTGTAACAGTTCTAAGCTTTAAAGATAGAGCACACTAAAGACTGTGCCTGGCAGCCAGAGGCAAGATTTACTTCTTTATTCCAATAGCAAAACCATTAATGTTTTCCACCCAATCGGTTGTCCCAGCCTCTCCTCCCAATGCTACAACACTCTCTCCCTGTATTCTTACAAGAGGGAGCAAAATTAATCTGCATTTTTAGGCTTCTCAACAGCTGTTCATTATAAATGAAGAGTTTAGTTCTGGGCAGAACCACGACCTCTGGTATCAGCGGAAGCTTCTGAGACTGGGTAACTGTATACCTTCAGATCAGAAATGCTGATTTTTGATGTGTACAAGTCACCTGTAGTAGTTAACAGCCACTCTGATCTTGGGCATAGTTTCTGTGTGTCAGAACTATAAACCCAAGGCTTGCGTAACACAGTTCCAGAGAAGCGGGCACGTGGCAACTCCCGGCGACCGCGCACACCCCAGCGGATCCAAGCCGCGTGACCTGTGGCACCAGCTGAAGGAGAGCACTACAAAAGTCACCTCATTTTGTAGCATCCCCAAGAAATCTACTTCAAATTTTCAGTAAAACTTGCCAACAGATAAGACCTTAAGTTGTGCAGTACCTCCTTACAAAATTCATTTTTTCTTCTTCTAATTGTAGAACCATTTATCATCCAATTCAGTCCTTATGGCTAAAATGCTTACATGAAAACATTTTTCAACTTGCATTCCCTTATAAGTCACCATAACCACAGCTCTAACAAGATAAAATGTAATGGATTTTTGTTTTTAAAACCTAAATCAAATTCTTTTGAAACAAAAATTATCCCCATAAAATTGTCTAAAGTCACTCACTGGTCTAGTTATGGTTTATGAAAAGCCATTAGACTGTCTGACATTTTGAAACAGGGCACTACGACAGTAAACTAGCAGCATTTTAATGGATATGGGGGGATGCGGAAAGGGGATAATTGCCAGAAAAAGTATTTAGCATGGTGTTATGTCATGGTGCATAACACTTCATTGCTCTAATTTTGTATTTCACATTGCAAGTTCTACTGCATATACTCTGTTGATCAATAAGTCCACTGTAGACACAAAGGCTTGTTTCCTTCTCCATGTAATTTTTTTTTTTTAAAGAAATTGTTATCTAATAATGAATTCATTCTCAATATTGGGAAGTCCTCTACCCAAACATGCTTTCAAGTTTATGACCAAATTTCTCTTGGTGTTTCTTCTATAACGAGACTAATGGTACAGGACATTAAGCCACATTTCATATTTTTATTCTTGGGCAAGTTAAAATGAGGCAGGTAAACAAAAAAGTATGCCTTAAGCTACATTTAAGCGGGTCTGGTTGAGTACCCAGGTGAAACATTCAGATATCTGCCAGGAGGTTCATTCCTATCCTCTACTCCTGCAAACACTAGTGTCAGCAGGCACACACACATGCAACTCTGGCCAGTTTGGCCCTGCTACAAATAATTGATAGAAATATCTACCTAATATTAAATATTTTTAAGGGTTATCAAAACCTGAAAATCAAGCCACATTTATTCCATGTGTCTGTAACACATCACACACAATTTTTTTTTATCCCAACCTCCCAAACATTTTTAAGGTCATTTATTAACAAAAAAACAGCATGAAGGTATTTTGAAGAAAATACTGTTTGTCGGTTGCTGCGCAGCAAAGGGTAGGGAGAGGGAGGGGTAAGGTGTGGGCTCCCCAGGAGGCACACAGGCTTTCCAGCTTGCTGAAGAAGGCTCACCAGTAGCAAGTTTCGAAGGCCCGAGTCGAGCGCGGGCCGAGCCAACTCTGCACCTGCTGTTCTGGGGCAGGCCCCAGCTGGATCACGTCCAGCACGGCTGCAGAAAGGCTCCGAAACACTTTGGAGCACGGTGAGTTTAGAGGAGTAGTTTCGTTCCTCTGAAGAAATATGCAGCTCTTGCAATTTCTACTTACGTATTAATCAGGCAACCAGAAAGAGTTTACACACTAGCTTGCATCTTCAGAAGGGAAACAGGTGACAAACAGGACATCTGCTCCAGGCTCCCAGAAGTAAGGCATTTACATTCAAATCACAAAGTTTACAGCCTTTGTGGCTGACGATTTTAAGGAAACCCAAGTTCCTCAAGTTCCAAGTTCAGAACCTGACTGTTAATGAACTTGAACTCCTTTGGAAAAGCCCATCCCCAAACATATCATCATTGCTAATCCGATTTCCAGCTACTGGGAGCAGAAAGCAGCGGCCGGTAACCACCCCAACCATCCACGCAGTTGCTGCCCAAGGCTGGTTCTGGGACTGTAATGCATATTTACATCATTAAACAAAAAGGTCTTTTGGTAGAAAGGGTCATACAGAACAACCCAGCAGAACATTTTGACAGCAAGCCAATTTGTTTTTGCAAGGTGAATCAAGGAGCTTGGGAGTACACACAAATTTCAAAGCAAGAAACTGAGTCCAGACCATGCAGGCTGCAGGAGACTTCCCATTTCTCTCAAATTCAGCAACATGCAGCGCACAGACCACACCAAGCTGGGAACACCTGGTTCCTCCTCCTAGACCGTCTGCTCCCAAACTGCAAACCAATACAGCAGCTGGGACTCCATCAAACATGTCAACATGGCCAAATAAGATAATCTGTGTCTAGGTCATATTGCGAATCAAAATTTGAGGGAGTTATGTCAAAATAGCCTATGGAAACTTTGAAGTTCAGCTATATCTGTTTAACAGTGGCAGCAGAAAGCTGATTAGCAGGTGTGTATTTAAAAAGATTATTTTCAGCTGAAGTTATTGTATTACTGTTACAATCTTTTTCTTACACCTTGTCAACAAGTGAGGCCTGGCTGGCTTTTTTATTTTTCTTAATCTTAATTCTTGAAAGAACTCATTTTTGAATCTAGATATAATCAAAGACCTGTGTAGTTTTCATTTCTGTGATTAAATTCACTCCCTTAATGTGCTGTGGAGAGAAGTACAGGCAGACCAGATGTGTGACGTGGTTGAGACAAAGGAGCTGCGTGAAGATAAATGCTTCAGTGAAATCACGGTCTGGAAATCTTACAAAGGGAACGAGCCACAGGCTGCCACTCAGCTGCTGCTGCAGAGCTGACCCAGTAGCATCAGCCCAGCGAGGGGACCGGCTGCTGACCATGTCCAGCAGCACGTCGAGCAGAACCCCTGCCTGACAGCACTGTGCACTCCCTCCTCACAGATGCGTCAAGCTCAGCTGCAATTGAAGCTTTTTTCCTAGTTATCAACCCACTGAATGGCATATTCTTGCAATAGTAGTTCCACATACAAGCTCAGCAGGCTTTTAATCAAACCAGGAAGGTATCAAGTTTATGGGAAGCTCATTTAAGGGTGGTGCACCCTTAGAAAGAAATAAACTTTTAAAAGAAAGAAAGATAGAAAGAAAAAACATACCACGAAACAAAACAAAAACAAAACAAAAGCAAACCACCACAAAAAGCCATGATGGGCAGAACTGCTGGTTTAGCTTTTGGTCTGCCCATTTAAGCTGAATTTTCCCTTTCCTGATAAGTGACAAACATGGTACCTAGGTTGATAAAGGAAAAATAATACAGGGAAAAAAACAGGAAAATGCAGGCCCATGGAAGAATAGAGACTTTCTTGCTTTGATAGCAGTCCTTCTGAAGTCACTTCCATGGTAACAAACACATGAGTCTGCCCAGAAAGTTGGGGTATATTAGAAAAAAAAATCTCATTTATAACACAACTTTGTGGGAACGCAAGAAGCTCACTTCCACAGGAGGGCTCCAGGTTTGTTGTCGTCATTTTAGGGTGACAGAAGCCCTGGCTGCAGCTGGTCGGGGACACAGCCCTGCTACCCCTTCAGCCACATGCTGAGCCAGGCCAGGCAGCTTTGGCAGGACAGCTCTTCAAGCTGCTGGTTTTCAGCTGGGTTGTGTTCCCAGGCAGCTCACCGCACGCACAGCTTGGCGCATGGCTGACTGGGCAGCACTGCTGGCACACGGTGGGACAGAGGAACACAAAAGCAGAGGGCTGAAGGCTCCTTCAAAGCCAGCCCCTACTGAGACCTGCCTGAAACACCTGCAAAACTCCAGGTTCTTCCTCTGTAGGAAGGTTAAAAGCTGCAGCCTGGCAGATGCCACATTGCACCAAGCTCTAGAAAAGCCTCAGCTTTTTAGTGCTAAGATTCCAAGGAAGAAAGCGCTACACAGTCTTTTGTACTAAGTCCTAGTCCTACAAAGTCTTTGGTACTATCTATTTAGGCTGTAAGGCTGCTTGTGATACTCACCATTCACACATCTGCAATTTTATGCATCAAACGAAGCTCCCAGAAAACTGAATTTTAGCATAATCCTCTAAACTGGATGCCAGTGACAAGTGCAGAAGCTGCGCTCTGTTGCTTCAACTGGGGAGACGCTCCCTCCCCACCACAATTCCAGTGCTGAGCAGTTGCCAGGGAATGCCCGCCTTATTAATCAGCACTAAAAAAAACCCTGAACATTAACTGCATCACCTGCACATACCAAGACTTAACATTCACACTTAAGTTTGGCTGACAACACTCAACTTCCAAAGCATGTGAAAATAAACATTTCCAACTTCTCAATAAGTGACGTATCTGAAACTGCTCCACATGTGTTACTTCTGCTTTTAAAGCTTTATTCTTTTTTAAAGGGGCTTCATCATAACAGAAGTATGCTTTCACTTTCAAGTGCTACAACTTTCAAGTCAATGATTTTTTGAACTCAAAGCAGAATCATCTTGTGGAGTGCAAATACGTTGTATGAAGTTACCACTGAATGCAGATAAATCAATCTTCAAAGCTGGCAATACCAGCCCCTGCACAGTACAGCTCCATTTCATATTACAGCTGCCCACTAGGATGAGTTCAAAGATTTAATCTCATTAGCCTGACAGCATTTCCTTCTGTTAATTTTACACTCATCCATCTACTAGCCACTAAGGCAAAATGCAGATTTTGCACAGTGTGTTTTAGGGCTATATATAGGTTTATGGATTTTTGCTAGCAAATCTCTAGAAGACAAGTAAGTTAGAGATCAAACATGCACATATACTATCAGCCAACCTCCTATTTTTAAGAAAGTGAGTGGTTTGGTCATCAGACATGTTGAGGGTGGAGGCCCCACTAGGCGCTGTCAGATCAGTGCCAGGAATTCAGTGAACCTGAGGTCACACTTTCAGGGCTCCAGAGAAATGCAGCGATTAAAGCATCTGAGCAGAACTCAGCCAGTGAATTAAATGACTGCGATTATAATACCAGGGCATATGTCTTTCTGCAGATCAGTTTTGCTGCATTTCTGTTCTCAATAATGATTACAAAAATAAATTCTTACCTAGTTCTCTTCGAAGGTTAATTAGTTCTTGAGATAACTCTTTACGATGTTCCAGCACTTCCTCCCTCTGTAGAGGAAAAAAAAACACAAACCAAAACACTTGGTTACTAGTGATCTGAGCAGGGCACCTTCCAATAACTAACTTAATGTGTTCTGTAAGAAAACAAAAGGCAGGAGCAAGAAGCCAAGAGATGAATCATTTAGGATAACAGTTCTGCTGTTACAAAATACACAGATGTTCTTCTGTTGTTAAGGAAGTTATACTTTTAAAACAAAGAGCAGCTTTTTCCAGGATAACACCGCAATTAAAATCCTACTTTGCAGCAATTAATTATATATTTTTATGATGGGTGTAGCAACATAAACCTCCAGAACAAATTAAATGATAGCTGTCAAGGGCACAAAAGCCCAGCACATACGTGAAAGAAGCATGCATTAAATATTTATTTTAAGCTTACTCAAACACAAACCCAAAAACTTGGCTGAACGCTCAGTCTACAGCCCTGTTCCAAGTTGCAACCCACTCCACCACTCGCAGCTCTCTGATTTTAAGATAGATGATTCCTACAGTGAGACAATGGTAACAAACCCGTGCTCAGAAGCAGCAGAGGCACCCATCTCCCCGCTTCGCCTCAGCGGGGTGCGGGCGGCTGGGCAGGCCCCGTGCCTCCCGACCCGCACCGAGGGAGAAGCGTGGGTACAACCCCGGTCCGGGCTGCCCGCTGCCAGGGCGCTTTCTCCTCACTCCCGCCAAGCTCCCGTCCAGCTCCCCGCTGCCGGAAAGGCCCCGCGGAACAAACACGAATTACCCTTGCTGCGGCACACTGAGAATAGAGACACAGCCTGCTGCTAGAGCAGCCCATCTTCCAGCTCCGGCAGCGCCCCCGGCCCTCAGGGGCGAGGCG
>NW_008629703.1:0-10158 GCF_000691845.1 Merops nubicus
TTATCCATCTAGTGGTCCACCCATCATGCTGGCTCTCAGAAGCCAGGAGCCTCTTCCTAACACACTGCACAGGTACAAGTTTTTTTTCTGAACTGCACATCCTCACTGCATTGTCCATTTGTAGCACAGGCAAGACCTATTGTTTGCCATGTAGATCTAGGGTAAAAGCCTCCAGGAACAGAAAACTAAAATAATGACTATTCACATACTTGAAGTATCATTCACTGGGCACACATTACACCAGTCCTCCAAAGCCTGTGTTGCCTCTCTTTGCAAGCCACATCTATTTTGGTTTAGATCAATGCATTTTTCATCTGGCTGCTATCCTGGCTATTTAAGAGACTTTTATTCAGCCCATCAGAAAAGGAAAAACTCTGTGAGTCTGACAGATGAATGTCTGAATTGTCCCCCCATATTCCTGCTACCTTTAGGTAGCCTTCAAAGAAAAAGGCTGAAGAATAATCTTTGCCCATAACTTTCATACTGCCCAATCTCTAAAATTTCCCAGAACCTAAAGAGTAACCATAAATGTTCCTCACTAAAGCATTGTAACTGATGCAGGGAGGAAAGAAAAAAGAAATGCTTGCCTTTTACTATTCAATATATTAGAACTGCTGAAACCAAGTCACTTTTTCAAGGTATAAAAGAAAAGATAGCAAGCATTTTCAGTTGTGATTATCTCCCACTTTGATATCCCAGTGCAATCTAGTGTTTTCTATTATTGTAAAGAAATAGACTCATCGCTGTCAGGAAATTGAGATCTTGATGCTATTGTGAACAAAATTATTAGCACAGACATGCTGACTGTACAACCTCTTCTGTTTTCTTAGACTAGCTCTTAATAAGCTAACATTCCTTAACAATACATTCTGTTGGGGACTTTTTAATGAAATAAAATTCTGAGCAATAAATATGCATTTCCCCCTCCCTCTTCAACATTGAAGAGCAAACATTATCTACCCACCTGCCAGGGAAGAGGTGAAAACGGACTGTCAGCCAGGACATTTCCTGTTAGTGAACTGTGGGCCTTACATGTAAGAAAATCCACAAGTTAGAAAAGCATTTAGATGTGTTTACAGAAAGAACTTTGTAAGGAGCAGTGGGGCTGAAGTTGATGAATTGACACTTTTCAAAAGAAAAACCTTCTAGATACCACAGAGATATTCCATTTTATAGTTTACACCAACATCTGTCCACAGAGGATTAAGATAAACTCTTTGCAAAAGGCACACATCTCTTACCTACTTCCTACTTGGTCTTTGCCCCTGAAACATCTGGCACTAGCCAGTTTTGAGGAAGCATGCCTCAAACGAAAATGCCAATGAAAAAATAGGCTCCAAAATACTAGCAAAGGGCTTGTTACGATTTTACATTAAAGAACTAATTTCCAACAAAAAATGCCATAAATTTTCTAGAATTTTTAAAATTATACTGTGAAATTCAAATAAGAAAAATATCCTTGACGCTTTCTAGAAGCTTCTCATAACACTGTGTAACATTTTAGAGCAAATTTATTCACCAGAAAAACTTCTGCTTTAGGCTGCTGATATTGCTTGTTTATACAGGCATTTGTTTTTATTTTTACATACACCAACTTCTGTAAGCAAACCATAGATAATTTCAGGAACAGGAAGAAAGAACTGAATAATGTCCTTTGTCCCAAATTCTTTAAATGAAAAACTGGTAAACTTTTAGTGCTAAAAACCCCCACCCAAAATTCATTTTAACAAAGCTAGAATCATTTCTCCTATAAGTAATATGCTAACAGCTGGATTAGAAACCTTCAAGGTTGAGACTCCATTTCCAGAGCTTAAACCATTGTTCAACCACATCATCTTTGCCACTTAAGTAAGAAAGGACTTAGCATGTCCCACAAAGAACATTTGAGGTTCCAAACACAGTTCTGAGCTGTTGTGATTTGAATATACACTAGCACAGGACACTTTTTGCAGTATTTTGTACCGTCACAGGGAACACTCCCCAAACCACCAGATTACTTCTACTTCATCTTCTCTTGTTTCTCTAATAACGCTGTAAATCAGTGGTAAGCTGGCAGAAGAAGAGACTCTTTCCAAAAGGTGATGCAGTCTTGGAGTTTCTAAGGACCCACACTGGCCTCAGCAGTGCCCTCTCACATGTACTGACCCAACTCTGGGCATGAATATGCGTGAACAAGAGTAGGAATTTGACTTAGGTTAAATTAACCCAGAGTGAATTGGTTAACTTCACCCAGATGAGTTTCATGATTTGGTTCAATGAACAGCTTCACAAACACTTAGGTGGGTACAAGGAAGGGCAAGGATTCCTCACTTATTTACAATGTTACCTTATTTCCCCTGGGAGGTGGGTGAGGTGTGGAGCCAGACTTCCACTGGCCCAGAGAAGCAGTCTGCTTCTCTACAAGACTACTGGGAAGTACAAGAGAGGATTCAATAAGCTTTTTGCTGATTGTCCTCTGTAGACTACAGACAAAAGGTGCTAGAAATCTTTTGGTTTGTTTTTAAAGTTATTGTTTCTAATATATGCTCAAAAAAGTAGTAGTTCTCTAGAAGCTGATTATAAAAACACCACAATATCATTCAAAATGTCAGCCCCAGTTACTTAGACTCGTATAAGCTCTGGAGTCATTGAAGCCTGCCCTCCCTCCCACCCCTACCTGGTAACATGGACATTACAGACCTGACTGCTAAAGTACAGCCTGGGCCTCAATAACAGAACTGCTCAGTGCTTTACAATTTTTAAAAGCCTTTTGTCAGAAAGGAGACTCTGAAAGTACCTGACAACCAAGACCAATCAGGTACACTAAAGCTTGACCATTAAAGAAAAAAGAAGCACAAGAACATTAAAGGTCACCATTTTATGTTCTATGTCTACATTACTCAGGATACTTCAGTACAACACAGTTCAATTTTACTCTTGAAGACTAAACTGAATTGAAATTTCCTGTGGAAATTACCAAACCAGGCTTTCCTTTTCCCCCTTCAGTAATTTTCACATTTTTATTCTGAAATCACAGACTAGCCCAACAGGACATCCCAACGGTACTTCAGCTGTCCTTGTGAAGGAAGGAACTGCACTTTGAAGGAACTAGAACAGCAATGTGCTAACAGATTACTCACTGAAGGACATGTAAGAGGAACTTCATGCCAGTACCATACACTTCAGGAACCTGGAGTGTCTGCAACCATAAATAGAGCTATGCTTCATTCATGTTTCTGTGTGACTCGACACGCTGTCGAGCAGGAAAACAACCTGGAAAACACTGCAGTCCTTGTCTCTCTCTACTCTGCTCACCTGGGTTTTCCTTCCAGAGACAGTGGGAGAAAAGGTTGTGCACACAGTTTTCTTCCTGACATAGACTCACAAGGTGTCCTGAGCATTTACTTGGAATTAGAAACCACTTTTAGCCACAACCTAAACACAGGATACCACAGCACGTGCCAGGAGAAATGACTTATTACATTAGACTACATAGAGCATGAGAGACTTGGAGGATGAAAGAATAAAATCCTGCAATGTCCGATTTTATAATTAATCTCTGGCTAAACTACAGCAAGTCGTTACTATAATGAAATCTGAATCCCTTCAGATTTCACCCATCTCACACTATTTTTATTCACCTTAACTAACATCCCTGAGAGTCCTGTTTCTTCAGGGCAATGATTCTGTAAACTCCCATATACCTACAGGGACTTGGTACACTTCTGGGCTGCAACCATCAATTAAAAACTGTTCTACTACAAATCTTAATTACTTAAAGCCCTCCAAAAAGAAGAGGTGAAGAGGAAAAAAAGTCAATTAACAAAGTTACAAAGTAAGTCTATTCATATGATATGGAAATATACCTTTCAGACAAATTCATTATATTTAAAAGTACAGGAATCATTCTTTTTCCTACTGTATTTAATAGCTTACATGACTAAAAATAGTTTTTCCCTGCATAACTGTGAAAATTTAAAGTTCCAGCTATTTCAGCAGCACTTTAAAAAAAAAAAAACCCAAAGAGCCTCCTTTCTTTATGGAACAGAAAAATAGGAACCAGAAACTGTTACTCAGTGCCCTTTAAAAAAACAACTACTTGGCAGTATTTCACCTTACAACTAAAGCACACTTATTACTTAAATAAACAGACTTTGGAGTCCTGGATATTAAGCAGTCCTACAGCTCTGGAAGACAGATGCCCTGTCAGGCAGCAGTTTATAACAATGTGTCTTGCAAAGAGACTACATACATTTTCTATGGTTCTGCATCTAGTACCTTGGCAAAAGCATGAAAAACAAATCAGAAATAGTTCTGAAAGGCTTTGTTGCTTATGGATTTAAAAGGCCAGAAGCTCAGTAGCTGCTAGAGAACAGAATCTATGCTATTTTTAATGTTTAGTGTTTGCTGCATAAAGAAAAGCACAAATGAATATGCAACAGAAAACACTTGATTCATCTGTCTTCTGTTACCAAGAAAAGAAGACAAATGATAGGTGTTACTACGTGGTTTCCTTATGCAAATTTCTGGGATATATTTTTGCAGCAATATTAAAAATGAGAAACAATGTATAACTGAAGACAAAATTTCAGAACTAAAGGATAACAGAGTTCTTAATCAAAATATTTCCTGCAAAATGGGTTCCATAACAGAATTCATTACATCTTGGATTACCTAATGATTCACCACCTGCTTCCAAGGATTTAACATAAGATAGCAATTTTTGGGCTGGCATACCTTATAACAGAGTTGTTTTTTTCTAGGTAGTTGACAACACCAGACAAGACAGGAGCAGTATGTGAAGCAAAAAATAAGGAACAGTGATTTTGGAGTAACCCAATTCAGAGTGCTGTTACTGCCCTATCTGCTTTTGCCAGTCAAATGAAAAGAGGCATGGACATGGACACCAGGAGAGTTTTTGATACTTGGTACTTGTCTTAAAACAAACAAACAAGCAAAAAACCACAAATAAACAACACTGAGCTTGAAAACAGCCTTCTGACACAGAGCAAAATAATGGTTATTGTTTTTAGAGAAGATGTGTGCTTGAAGATGTATTGACAAAATACATGATAGACCTGTGACAAATTTGGAAACTACGACATGTTTTACAATTTCAGGTTAGACAGATGCATTTATTTAGCTACCTAATACGTGTATTGCATAGAAAATAATCTTTCAACAATCTAAAATCAGAAAACTTTGTCCCCCTTTTTTTGTTCTTGTCCTGTAGGATCAAATGAAACAGGGAGTTGTGAGTGCAAGTGACATTTTTGAGGTTTCTTTGTCTCTCAGTGGGATGAGCTTGCTCAGTCTGAGACAACGCCTAATATGTGTTTTTCCTATATTTTAGCAGTCTACATCACATTGTTAATGCATATTAAAATGTAATTTGCTCATATTATATACTCTAAAGCATGCAAATTTAAATATATTCACTAATGTGTTCCTGAAATATACCTTAATGATCAGCAAAATGAACCTCAAGAATAGAAAGGAGATAAACAAGTTTAAATGAAAGAGGGATTGTTAGGTAAAGCGTGATGGAACTACAGATGCTGCCTCTTGGTTCTTGCATCTCAACCACTTTACCAGTTAGGGGTGCTCGTGTTAACTGCCACCTTTGTATTTTTGCCCTTGGAACTAGTTACTTTAACTTGGATGGTAGCCTTAGTCACAGCCCCTGTACTATAAACATGTGCTTAACAAGCATCCCAGTGGTAAAGCCAGGAAACAGTGTTTAAACCATTACATACATGCACTCTATTTGATGCATGCCGTGAATCTTTATAAAGGACATTTCTTCACTGACTGCAGTAAACAAACCCAAGTCGGTTTGCTGGTGGACTCTTCTCAGATCCTACGTCACTACAGAGGTCTTTTAAATCTGTTACTTTAGTTTATTTAAAAAAAGGTTATAAAAATAATTAAGAACTCTGTCAACGAAGCAGTAAAGTATAAAACTGTTAAGATTTTAAAAGAAATTGTATAAAAGAAAATGTAGGCTTCAGAGTAAAGATTCTGTATTGTACCAATCAGATAATAAATGCCAACTCAGCCTTCATATGTTTACAGGTGGGTAAAAAAAAAAGTAGTAAATACTAAGAAATCTTCACTCAGGTCCTTCCTACTCTTCCTCACTCTAACTAACACTTGGAAAAGTTAACTCTTCATTGTCACCCTTTCCTTGGTGCTGTTCTCACTCATAAATGTATCCCACTATCACTTCAAAAGTATTACATCAGCAGCAGGAAGAAAATTCTCTGCGAACTTAACCGGGGCCACATGCACGTGCTGACAAAGGCTGAGACCTGTTAGTTTCATTATTTTGCTCTCCTCTTTGGGTATTCTGCATATGCTTTTTGTTCTCTCATTTTTAAAATGCTCACTGTGGTGTTCTAAAAGGAATAGCAAGTAACGTTAAAATAGCGCTAGAAGCTGAACACTGTTATTAGATAAAAGTGGCTCTAATGCATTAGGAGGTGTTGAGTTAATAGGAAAACAGCTTTGATTCACTAGCCTCTGTCTAACATGCCACTACAACAGAAGTAAAAAGGCAGTGGGCAACTCCCCTCTAATCACCTCCTGTTAGCTGCAACTATAGGCAAATTGCTAGTGAGGATTAAGTGGGGAGACTATCACAGGATCAGTGTCAAGCAGAAAAAAGACTCAATTTGTGAGCAATCATGACTCCCTAATCACTTCTCTAAGAGCTTTAGGAATTACTAACAGTAGTCTTTAGAAGTGTGGACACATCATAAGTACCGACCAACAGAGGCAGGAATCTCTTTTTATCAGAATGTATGATTATGACAGAGAGATAGGACAGTTGAGTGTATATAGATAATAAAAGAAAGAAAAGCTGAAAAAAAGGAAATAATTTGCTTTCATCAATCCTGTACATTCTGCCGATTACAGAGATTATGATATAAGTGTATCAACACTGTGAATGCAAACTGAGATAAGCTAAGACTTGCCTGGTCTGGAGGCACTGTTATGAACAAATCTGTCTGTTACAATGTGAAGGAAATGCCCGTACTATTGCAGTACTGTTCCACACGTGAACAGATCCTACCCATTACACATTTTCAAGCAGTTGTAACAGAATTAGTTTCTGTCAATTACTTTATTCACAGCTACTTTTAGTTTTGGTAAAAAATACCAGAAAAAAAAATAACAAAACAAACAAACAAACAAACAAAACAAATGACCATTATTGAACTTGTAGACAATGCAATTAACAATGACTGTACCTTTTTAAATGTATTATAACCCTACATTAAATGATAACATTTAATAAAGACTACAAGCACTAGCTCTGTGACACCTGAAAGATGTATAATTGTTGGAATGTAGAAATCAACATGCCCAATAAGCAGTACTATTTTAGAGATCACAAAGTTTTATTCTGCCTTCATAGTCTGAGTTACAAGACAGCTGGCTCGACTGCTCAATCAAAAATTACATTTCCTGCTATTGTTTCACATGACCCAATTTCTCAGTACCAAAAAGAATAAAATTAGTTAATATTTAGCCATACTGAAAAAAAAAAATACTTTCAGCATAAGCTTTCAAAGCTACTATTACACCAGCTAATTATCAAAATGAGACATTCCTTGATGCAGCCACATCAGGCTCTTGCTCACCGGGAGCAGATGGAAGCAGACAGCACATGCAAATGTCAGAGTGAGACTGCACTCAAAATACATTTATTGGTTTCATGTTTAAGTACGTTTCAGCATGATAGAGGAACAGCTATATTATAAAAGCCAAAGTAGAACACATCTTTAAAAGTAAACTATGTTATCAATACTCTTCTAAGCATAACAGGCTACAAGGGTTTCCATGGTATTGTTGCACTGTACGTCATAACGTTCATGCATATCAAAACTTGGTATCACTAACATTAATATAGGGAAAGGGAATAAAAACCAATTAGGGTTCAGTCATCAATCAATGACAATTCCTTCTCCTAATGTGCTTATAATCTCACATTCAATAAAAAGAAATAAAGAAGCCAAACCAAAAAGCACTGCCCCCAGGTTTTCTACTGGAACTTGAACTGGAAACAGTATCGTTGTAATGACATTATAAAGTAACTTCCAGGAGGAAACAAATCCCTCCTCAGTAAGGAAAGGATTCCTATTAAAGTAACTGACAATTAAGAATAGCAATGTGTGTGCCATGTAGAAAGACCTCATTATGTGGAATGTTATTAAAACAATGCCAAGATACACTGAATTGTGTGACTGTGTTATCCCAGCCTGTTTAGAGTATACAAGTCTTTTTGAAGACTGTCAATACGAGTACCTTAAGCCTATGAAATATTTCCTTTCCCTAAACACTCAAAGACAGATATATGAGATATATATATATATTTTTTGAGACATATATTGAAGACATAACATATACAGAATTTGGATTCAATGATACTTATGGGTCCCTTCCACCTTGAGATGTTCTATGATTCTATGCTAGGATGTGCAGGATGCCTGTGTATGTACTACCTGGGTTGGTGTTAGGTAGGTATCTTTTGTCTTTCGGGTGTCAATGCTTTTAAATCATGACACAAAATATGAATGAACAAATTCAGAGCAAAAATTAGAATTAAAACCAGCTGCAAATATATGTTATATAAATACAAAAATAGATATATTATACTTCTGGTTTCCTTATCACTTGAGATGTATTGCATAGGTTAAAAAAGTAGTACACCACCCCATCCTACCTGCAGTAAAAACACAACAGTGAATTCTTGATGCATTATCTCGCCTGTTCCTTTGACAAACAAAACTATCACTTGTATATATACAAAAAATATATTTATAAAAATTACTTGGTATTAGTGTATCAACATTTAACTTTTTTTCATTTATAACAGGTTGATACATTCTGTGATTCAAGATACAAAATTCTTGGTACTTCACTGTACATGAACTCACAAAAGCAAATTTCTTAATCCTGCTATATTTATTTGAAATAATAAAATAATGAAATAATAAAATGCATTACATAGTATTACAACATGACTTCGTAAAACTAATCAAATCTAGACATCTGGAATCAAAAGGGAACTCCTACATCATGTATTTCCTTTATACAGACTGGACACATGACCTGGTCAGCGAATCAAAAGTGAGACCCCCCTCCCCACCCCGGTACCACACACCCTGTAGACACCCTCAGCCCCCACTGCACCCCACTCACACTGAACTGTCCTCAGCTGGTGGGAGTGTTGTCCTTCCTCCCCCCCCCAACATATCGCTGATCTGTACATGACATTTTAGCACAATTATTCCACGAAAATAATACAACTTAACAATGATATATTTGTGATTGCAAAACAAAAACTACTTTCAATGCAACGAGTCTGATAAAAGCCTTGTTTAAAAAAAAAAAGAAAAAAAAAGGAAAAAAAATCACAAGCACCACCACCAAAAAAACCCACAGCTTGTCCAATTACCTACTATTAACTCCCATCTTCTATCTATTCCCACCCTCTCTTTGCAATCAAAGTTTCTAAAGGGCCAATTTCAATTAGTTTGAATAACAAGAAACAATGTTCATCTGTCCATGCAGAGCAGGACTCCCTAGGCAGACACTGCAACCCATTTTCTTGCCTTTTAGGTCAGCATTAACTCTTGTTTTAGCAGTTGTAGCTAAAGGCAACTGTACTGTAATCAAGCATCACAGGGATAAATTTGAGCCTTTTTTTTTTTTTTTTAGTTGTTGTTTCAGCTTCCTTGCAGAATCCCCTATTTTAATATACAAACTCACCCCACTGTGAAGTAAGCCCTTGCAGGGTTGGATAGCCACGAGAATGTTAGTGGCTAGTGGTTAGCTCCATGGGGGAGGGAAAAAAAAATAGAAAAAAAAAAACAAAAAAAGAGAGAAGGAAAGCAAGAAAAAGCAAAAGATTTTTTTTTTTTTTTTTTTTAGAAAAAAGGCAAAGCGTCAGGGGTATGCGTAAGAGAAGGGGAAAAGGATGGAAAATTAATAATCCAACAGGCAGGTTCCCTCAGTGTTATTAATCATGCTGCTTCTCACAAGCTCGAGAGGAGCTGAGATTTGCACATGGGAGGGGAGGGGAATGTACACTATTGGCCAACTAGCTCATTCCTATACATCTCAGCCAATCCTTCGGGTTTTTTTCGGTTTTTCTCCCACACCCCTCCCCCT
>NW_008629704.1:0-7951 GCF_000691845.1 Merops nubicus
GATGCGGTGAAGAGCCCGTCGTGCCTGCCGTCAGGAAACACGACCGAACACGACCATTTTCGAGCCGGCTCCTCTCCCCAACAGGAAGCGTTAAAGATAGAACAGCCGGGGCTGGGCGGGGGAGATTAGGAAGCCGAGCATCTTCTGTGTGCCGGGAGCCGCCGCGTGAACGCTCCCGCCCACCGTGGGTGGGAGCCGTGACCGAGGGCAACCCACCCATGGCCGGGAGTCCGGTAGTGGGGGGGTAACAGGGACCCTTTCCCCACCGTGGGTGGGCTTCCCCGTTGCCCCGAAAGACCCAAGGGTGAAAAGACCCTCACAGGGCAAAGAGGTAGGAAGCAGCAAAATTATCCAGAATAAAAAGGTCAGTGATGCTTCAAGCAGGCCCAAGACCCTTTGAGCAAGCACTATAAATATATTCCTTTAATTATAATAAAAGATGGCTAGAAAGGGAAGAATAAAAAAAACCCCATCAAAACCAAACCAGACCACACAAATGCACCCCACCAGTAAAGTCTTAAACCACGCAGCCTGTCCACACATCAACATCCGGGCAGGCTCTGCAGCCAGCACCCGAGTTTGTTCAGTGCTGCTCAGGTAACAAAGCTGGGCATGGCTTTCCCACTATTTTTGACTTCAAGCTGCAATAGATGCTCCAGGAAATAAAACCAGGCATCTTAGACTTACCCAGCACTGGACTGTGAAAGGAAAAGACGGCTTTAGGGAAGGATGGTTTTTTGTTGCTTTCATCAAGTAAATTAATGCTTTGCTTGCTCAGAGGTCGCTGGTCCAGGATTATATGATTTGTGTGACTTAATTTAACACCACACCCTTGTCCTGAGCTGTGTGCAAGCAGTTTGGCTTTTGTTTCCAAATTTTTTCTAGCCAACATTTGAAGAAAGTCTTTAAACTATTAACCGATACAACTGTCATCTTCCTGCGTTTCCAGACATTTTACAATAGGAAACAAAGAACAAAACCCTACAACAATAGCTCAGAGGTATGAATTGCCTCATTCATCTCACTGGAATGTTCAAAAACATTAACTGTTTTTTGACTGATTCAGCAGAAAACACGCTGCCGGATCATAAGCTTTCGCCTGATGCAGGGGAGATCCAGGGACTGAGAAAGGTTTTATTTTCCAGCACAGCAAAGCAGCACCTTTCCTGACAGGAAGTGAATACTCCTGTTGATGGAAGAGACTGCGTGAGAGGAGGATTCTGACCCGGCTTGAGGGAGCTGCTGCCTTCCTCTTGCCGTGCCACAAGGGCCCACAAGGGTGGTAGATACTGGAAAAGGCTATCGTGGCGTTGTAATAAATTAATTAGCAATTAGTGCCCACTCAAACCTACTGTGAACTCGAAGTGCAGCCCTTTGGCTCTGAAGGGGAAATGCACAGGGCTTCAGCTTGGGGGGGAGGAATAATTTCTGTTTCAACACTCCTGGAGCAGGAAAGACGAGGTCAGCCCCGTAGGCTGCACTTCTATTGAGCCGGTGCCATCGTTAAAACAAGGTTCGGTCAATTCCCACTAAAACATGTTGAGGTCTGACAGCCAGCGAGAAAACAGATGGCTCGGCTGCCCTCCCGCACCCTCCTCTGTTGGGAATGGTGGGAAGGGGACGAACTGCTGCTTCCAGCACTGGCACCTTGTTTCCAAGACCGAGGGGTTACAGCAGAGCCCAGCTCTGAACCGTGCCCTCCAGGGACATGCCAAAGCAGACAGAGCCGCCACAGCCGGCACTGGGCACCCCGGGGTTGGCTGAACTGCCCGGTCACTGCCTCATGGAGGACGCGGAGGCGTCACAAAATGCACTGGCTGCACCTAAAACCTGAACAGAAGTCACAGTCTGAACAGAAACAGAATCACTGAACGATAAATAACTGAGTCCTGCAGCTGGTGGGTTATTTGCATCACAGCGTTACGGAAAAGGGCTGTTTTGTTAATTGACTGTAACACTCGATGACGGAATATTTATATGTTGATGGAACAAAGCAAATCAATTATATTTACTTACACCATCCCTCAGTATCAGAATTTGTGCAGAGTCCAGCAGCAAGTGCCACCCGCCCGCTTGCAGCCAGCCCTTCTCAACAGCGACAGGGAAGTGGCACGTGTTGTAAACAAAGGCTACAGCAGACTACTGAAGTTTTGGGGTTTTTAATGAAACCTTTGACCTTTATGAGCAATAGGTACTTCTTAAATAAATAGAAAACATTCATTCAGGAAAAAACAAAAAAGTGTGAAAAGTTTAAAAAGTGCACGTTTTTCCAATTTCCTTCCAAGATTTCATGATACAGAGAGTTAACGTGTGCCTTCTGGGCTGAATTCAGAACGATGTTATGCAAAGTAAAGCCACAGTTCTACTTCCCGTCCCACCAGACACAACCCTCATTCCAGGAATCCAACCCTTTCAGCAAGTTTCTAGGAATTAGTGCTTTAGCTGTGCTGCCCCTGCTCTGCCACACACAGTAGCGATGGCTCACAGTTGGCAAACATGTAAAAGCCTTTAAAAAAAAAAAAGTCCACAGGAGAACATTTAAATAAGCATCATTGTTAAAAGCCTGCTAAGGGTACATCCTGGGTCCGAGCCGATACACCTTTCAAATAGTTTAAAATCACGCCTAACTATAATCAAAGTGCACACATACCTCAGTGCTGATCAGCACTGACCCAAAGCAGGCTTGAAAACTCAGTTCTGCAAGTTTTATATGGCTACAACAGCGTGGCCTTGTCAAAGACGGCCTCATCTTTGGGTTCCTGAGGTCTTTCACAGAGAGGTCCCTCTCGATGCGAGACAGTGCTTGCCAGCCACCTCCAGGGATGTTCAGAACAACTTTGGCAACTGCCTGAGTTGTTTCACATCGAGAATGGTACCAACAGAATTCAAGCTGTTCGACTGGTTTAATGGTTCAAGGGCTGGAGTATGCAGATTTCCAGGGAAGACCTGAACATCCCCATTGTCTTTTTGGCCAGGCTGCTTAGTGACTTCAACCCTCCCAGGCAATAATTTGGGTTTTGACTTCAAATCCTTTAAAATCAGACCTGAGTTTTCATCTGCTTGATCTGCTCTGAGAGGAAAAATTTCATTTGTAATATTTTTTAATACAGGGCTGTTTAATTCTGGCGGAGAAGCGCTGGTAGTCAGCTCTCTGCTGTGACTTTTTAGATGAATGGGAAATTTTCCATCAATTCTTTTGGATAATTCAGTCCAGCCGTTGAAGCCACCCAGCCCAGGGGTACAGTTTTCATCCAGCCTGCTTTCGCTTTTGATGGTGCCAGAACTGCTCTCCTGAACCTGCAGTTGCTCTTCGTCTTCACTGCTGTCACTGCCCTGTATCAGCCCATAGCGCTTCATGTACTTCTTGGTTGCAAAAGACATATTGTTCGGTGAAATTAAGCTAAGACCCACCATGCTCCTGTCTGTATTTGTATGCAAGATGTCTTGGAAAGAGAAATCAACAGGTGGATTTTGGCCCGAGCGACTGAGAGAGAGTCGAGACAACTGATTCTCACTGAGGTACTTGAGGGCGATGGCATTTGCTTCCATGCTCAGGTCAACGACGTTAGAAGCCAAGCCGCACATGCTGACATTGGCCAACGACACGTAACTCAGCCCAGGAACCACTGCTTCAGGACTGATGCACGCCAAGATGCTGAAATAAAGTGTCAAAAAGTTAGTTTAGCATTGCAGGAAAAACAGGCTTTTCACAGGACAAGCTGATCGTTCCACCTTGCTCCCTGTGCTGATTTCTCCTTCCTTCTGAAGGCCACAGCTCCGCCAGGCTGCGCAGAGCCAAGGCCCCACCTACTGCACACATTACCCAGCAGCTCTCCAGCCACTCACCCCCACAGCATCCGCGTGCCGAGTTGGAGAACCGACGACATCTCTTCTGATCAACATGAACCACAGACCCTGGGCAAAGGGGAACCCACCTCTAGCAGGGTTCAGAGCTGGTTTTGTTCCTAAAGCAGCTCTGAGCTCTTGGTCTGTTCTCAGCAGTGAATGTGGCAGTACATGTTTGTGATCCTAAGGTTCTAGATGCTGCCACCAAACCCCAAATTTGTATCTAGACAGATAACACAAGCCAAAAGACTGAGACGAAGAACATCTCTTGCCCATTCCATCCCAATTCCAGGATTCTTACAGAAACTGACATAGTGTCAAGCTTGGAAGTTTCTAGTTTCTGAAGGCATTATTTAGTGAGGGAAATGTCCTTTCCTCCTGTTGCTCGGTACACCACACAACTGATACACAATTTCTTGTATACATTAGGTGTTTAGTTTGAAGACTGAAAGGACAAGCTCTGGTACACTGTTAGAGGCTGTAAACCAGTGCATTTAATGCACATGCCACACTGGTCCATAAACCCAAACTCCTTGTGTTGAGAGTTAAGCGTCTTCCCATCTCACTGAGCACACGTTCTGATGCTTGCTTAGGGAGAATAAACTCCAGGCTCAGACAGACAACCACTACTTATCCTACGGAGTTGCACTGTTGTTTCCTTCCCTACTGAGCTGCAGACCTTTTCTCAGAATTATTTATCAAAGATGGCAGTGGCAGAAGAGAGAATCCTATCCCGCTCCCCATGTTTGAAGAAAAAACCCAAGAATTCCAGTTTTCCCTTCTGGATTCACGTAGTGTATTATTGGCATAATAATAATTGCAGTGACAGACTCTCCAGCTAGGAGATAGCCACGAAATTCCAGAAAAATGCCTGATGAAATTCAAGTGAAAAGGAGGTAAAAGATCTTAGGAACTGTATGACTGGGAACAGCTTTTAATACACAGCTGAACAGAATATTACAAGATGGTTAAGATTTTTTTTTATTTACCTAACAGTTATATACTAGTGACAAGAAAAAAACAAGGATGAGAGCGTAACTGCACCAGGTAGCCAGCCTATGTAGCCCAAAGAGCTACATAGGGAGATTCCTGTGCCTTCAGAAAAGACTTCTGCTCCTTCTTCCACTTCATGGAGGCAGTTTCCCACCCCAGGCACTGCAGGCTCCCTGTTTCAGGTCAAAGCACTCACAATAGCAAGCGATTAGGACAGAACCAGTTTTGATTCTCTAGCAAAGCCATGAGAACAATTTCACTTATACTGGTGAAGTGCAAGACAAAGATTAAGAAGCAGTTACAAAATATACAGCTGCTCAACATTCAGCCTCCTAAGTCCTGTGCTTCTCTGGAATACTTAGAGCCCAAAGGATTGAAATTACTCAAGCAGTTTCATTATTATTCTAGGGAATTGTGTGCTACTGCATGCACAATACTTCAAGAATCACCAGATGCTCTAACAGCTAGAGCTACTTGTGTCATATTTAAATAATCTGAGTTTTGCCAGCAGAGCTCTTAAACCTATCAGAAATACCCACAGCACGAGTCAGTGTTTTATCTGCAGTAAATGTGGATCCAGTTGCCAAAAAAATCCCCTGCAGCCGTGAACACAGGCCTTTCCCTTTGCTCCTTGAGCCAGTCTTCATTTTTGGTTGGATCTACGTATTGCTACTCAAAACAACCAGTATTTTACCTGGCATTCTCCACTTTGTGTGTATTTTTCTTCATTTTGCCAGGTGAGTCAATTGTCACTCCAAGACTCTTCAGCTGTTTGAGTGTAGCACTGATCACACTCTCCTTATCCACCACTCCCATGTCACACTCTGAAGCCATTTCTGTTGCATCATCAACATCCTGATGATATTTAGGACCATCATCATTAACAATTCCCGATTTTACAGACAAGTGATCTTGCTCTTCTGAGGACTTTAAGAGGTGGTTTACTTGGCCCTACAGAAAAAGGGAGAAGGAGAGAGACCACACGGACAAAAATATCATGGCATGCACGAGCTGTCAAAACCCAAAATCTTGGTGTACTCTTATGCAACTTAATATACAGCTAGATGGGTTCACAACTTATTCTGACAAAAAAACCAAATTCAAAGTCAGTTCAGGTGCAATCAAGTAAACTCACAGCAGTGTAGTCAAACACTGGAATACCTTACATGTCAAGTTTTCTGTAAGAGACTGTTCTGAATTTAAAACACATCACCTACTGATACTTTTCAAGATTAAAGTATCTGCCCTTTAAGGGACTCAAATGTAAGATGCTGTGCTATTCTAGAGGGCACTAATTTGGGAAGTTATCAACTAACGTTATCTTTGAACTATGGAATTATTAGTTATTAGACAGTACTCCATGTATGCATGGAAGAGTGAAGTACAGAATAACTACTTCAGCCTTAAAAATTGAAGATCCTCAAACTTGGAACTTTTCTGTAAAGCCCAACACGTGAAGTCGAAAACCGCGCGCAATTTTCACTCTCGCCAACATCGCAGCACAACTTGGACTGCCACCTTCAGTGCAGAATATCAAGTTTATATGAATTACCAGTAAGTCCTGGTAAAGCTTCTGATCCTCTGATGGATGCCAAGGTGGTAAGGAGGCAGGTGGCTCCGAGTTTTGCTCACTGGTTACCACCACGTGGTTGTTGGCTCCCTCTGTTGGTTCTTTCTGCAGAGACACGCCGGCACTTTCTTCCAGTGATGAACTGCCAACAAGGGCTTGGGAAACATTTCCACTCCTGAAAGAGAATTCCGAGATAGCTAGGTATTTCCTTGAAACAGAAAAAGCACAAGTATGACTATGTGTACCTTAATTTCATATGAACACCAGCAGAGAAGAAAAATTGAGTACTGGAAACAGTTCCTAACATTCTCGGGTTTGTCTACTGCTTTTTGCTCCCTTCTTCTCTCAAAAGTCATTTGAGAACTGAGTATCATCCATATTTTCTGAAACATGACATTTAAAAAGGTGTTTTGGCCAAGGTGAGTAACTGATACTGAGATTCCTGTGGTAGTTTAAAAAGGCTTTCAGAACTTCCCAGAGACGTCGTTACAAGTACACGGGCACACACAACGCACACTGAGCATCACAAACTGACAACAAATGCCTCATTGAAATATTTCTCAATAGCAGATGTGAAAGAGGATCCATAATCTACCCTGAAGCTTCCAGATAAAAAGGGTAAATATCCTAGAATGAGTTACAATGCACGACAGAAACCTTTTGAGAGCAGACACATCAATAGTGCCATCATCCTGAGGAGATCCTGAAGCAGCACTCTTCCCGCTTCCTGCTCCTCCTCAGGAGTCAAGCCTAAGATAAGGGAATTTCAGAACTGAACTGATCAATGGCCTGGGTTAAAAGTGATAAGATTTAAATCACGTGGCATACTAGCTAGTCAATGTAGGTTATCAGTTACTCTTACGCTAGCAATTATTCATCGTCCCCAAAAACGTCCCCCTCTTCCTCAAAGAATTCTGTGTGGTGCTCTACATTCTCATTCTGCAGTACTTATACAGCTATTTTACAGGTTTATGAATTTAAGTTGAAGAGAGCCTTAAGACAGCATCTCTCTGAAATACAATCTTCAAAAGACTGATCGGAATCAGTAACATTGATGGTAGCAGTATATGTTTGCAGATAGTACCTTAATCAAGGACTATGAATATTTACATTACAGCTTAATTATCATCATTTTTCCCAACATAATTATTTTAGAAACCTATTTTAACTGGAAAGGTATTCCCCCTCATTTGGCTTTTTATACTTAGGGAATACTAGGTCATTAAAAGTACTAAATTGTAGAGCTACTCCTCGTGTAAAAATAACATCCACATAGGTAATAAAAATATTTTTGAAATTGCTTCCCAAATCAGTCTGAGATTAGTCATTGCACTGTAAGGAATCTGACCTTAAAGCTAATAAAAAGAACAGCAGTAAAGTAGGTACTTGCATTCAGTAAAAGTAATCAGATGTAAAACAGAGAGCAATTCAAGGAACATCGATAAAGCCATAAACCCCATGTCCTAAGCTCCCCAGAACTGCCAGGCTTCTGAATGCTGACAGCAAAAGCCACTGTAGGGCAATAACTGATGACAGCCGCAT
>NW_008629704.1:7982-17320 GCF_000691845.1 Merops nubicus
GTGTCCCCTTTCGCTTTCAGGATTTGAGGTAAGAAAGGGAACACTGCCATTTTCCAAGTTAAAGGCTTTTGTACCTGCTGTACCTGCTTTTCCAAGCTAAAGGCTTGTGCCATCAGCTGCTGCTGACAGGTGGGTAGCTAAATGTGTACAGCTGATAAACGCAGGCTCAAAGGTGGAGCTGCACAATTCGAAGCATAATTAAAAAACAAAGAAGGAAAGAACCACAACAGCTGAAGTCAGGTGGCTATTTGTAATTCCTGAAAAAAAAATAATTATGGAAGCAGTAACTTATGAAAGGCAGTTCAGCTTATTATGCTAACACGGAGATATTTCTGGTTACTTACTGGAGAGTGTTCCGATTAGTTCCTTCTTCCACAAGATGAATGCTGTCTACAAAGCTGGGCATGTCAACCACCTTTAAGGAAGAAGCAATACTTGTATTACTTGCATCTTGTTCCGCATTAATTGAAATGCTTATGTCTTCCTTAGAAATCTCTCCATCCTCTTTTTTTCCTTGTAGCATGGAATCATCTTGTTTTTCTGAGGCTGTGTTCCAAAATAAGCTAGCACCTAGAAAAGAATTAGAGATTGATCCACTACAGGAAAGTCATTACTATCTTTTGAGTCCCCTTGGCTTTGTAAAGCTAGAGGAACCATTTCCTCACATTCTTTTTTTTTTTTTTTTTTTCTCCCCTCTTACTATTTTAGAAAGCTATTTGGGCTTTAGAACAGCTAGGAGTTGCTAAGACATCATTGAAGTCCTAGTTTGTTCCAAAGCAAATTGAATTTTTCCTCCAGACTAACCACAGTATTTCCATGGATTTAACAGAAACCAATACATTATTATGTAACTTTATAGGCATAGCTGCCTAACTTGCTAAAATTAAAGTGAATACAGTCCCCACTCTTACAAAAACCATCAATAATGTATTTAATAGAACACTAGATGGGATAGAAACTATTGCTTTTCAAAAGTGTATTAATTCCAAAAAAAATGTGGACTTTTCCTTTCAGTAAGGCACAATTTTAAATATAGGACTTTACAGCAGCTATTGGAAAAATCATTTCTCCCACGATGGCAATCACAGCAACACCAGAAAAATCTATGCCAGTCTCTCTGTTTGAAAGCCTCAAGCATTACCTGTGCTGACAGCAACGCTCGCACTCTTCCTTGGGTGGGCACCCGGCGAGGTCTGGGTTTCCATAGAAACAAGGTCCCCTTGCTTCTCGGGCTGCAGAGCAGGGCTGGCCACAGCTGGGGCAGGGGAGCAAGCCCCAGCAGCCTGTGCTTCCAGTAAGCGCTGGATCTGTAACGGTTACCAGAGTGGGATGATTTGTACAATAACGGAGAATAGACAAAAGCAAATTACTAAATCAGGCATCAGTATTCAAATCCAGGCTGCACTGCCACAGAAGTCTGACAACCTTGCTGTTCTCCAAAACCTCAGTTTTGGTGTTGGCAGAGGTAGCAAAGAAGAGGTTTTGAGCATGCTGGCAGAACTACAGCAAGCCAACTTGAGCAAAGCCTATTTGCACTACGCTTGTTGGGAGTTTTCTGTCCTTTTCATTCACTTACAAAGCCTATTACCAACTCACCAGCCAAGTGCTTATATGCCAACTGTCCCTACACCACCCTAAACCAACTTGGTATTAATTAGGAAACTAAGCACTTAAATGATAAGATTAAGGTTGCCCAGGCAATCTTCACACGAGCATTTGCAGCCACACTGTTCACTGATTAGTCCACAGCTCCACAGAGAAACTCCAAACAGTGGAGGCTGCATTTCTGCAGTCAGGGGGGTTTCCCCTCCCTCAAGCACAACCCATGCTTTGGAAGCTTGATTTGACATAGAGCAACTACATCTAGAGCATATTTCAGCTGTAATTTTAGTTTAAGCATGAAAAATACATATGGTGAGAAATGTTCCTATTCATATCATTCATCACCAGCAGCAAAATCTAAACTCAGACTCTTCAGCTCCAAATCAGACCCTGCAAAATACAGGGTCAGCTGTGTAACTCAAGAAGCTGATAGTCTGAGGAAACTTCACCTTGTACCAAAATGGAACTTAGCGAGACCACCAAGGATCAATTTTCCAGCACAGCAATAAACTTGACGAATCCTTCCAGTCTGCTGCAAATACACAGCCGAAGTTTTCAAAGCACCATCCTCAACAGCTCAGGAAGCTGCAGGCTTGAAGGTGGGCAAAGCAACACATTGGGATGTTCTGTGCTTCACTTGTATGCTTCCAATAATTTGAGCCTATAGCCCAGGCAGTAAGTTTTTTACATAGACAAGCATATACAGGAAAGCATTTCTATATAATGCAAACTGATAGGCTGTCTAAACCCACCTGCTAAAAGAGAATCCTTCACATTACGGAACTATGATAAAAGCAAATGCAAAATCTAATCAGGAGCTGAATAGTTTTGTTTTATGAGACACTGATTAGCAGAGCTAACTAGGACCCCCCTTCACCCCCAAAGTGCAGCTAGTACAACAGGCTCTTGTTCCAACGAGGACAGACAACAGTTAATTTAATTCCTTTGGTAGGGAAATATCAAAGCTAAGAGGAAACTATCATCACTAAGAGGGCAGAGGAGAAGGCTGCCGCTTCCACACACCTGGGCCTGAAGCAATTTGAGTTGTCTGTCTTGTTCTGTCAGGACCCTGTATGCATCTGGAGATAAGCCCATCATCCCGTTGTCTGCTCCGGTGGCAGCAGCGGGCAGGTACAGGCACGGCGAGTGGGCTGCACAGAACTGGGGACCGGGGGGGCCTGCACTCGAAAGCAGCCTTGTTCCAGGTGATAAGCTGTTGTCAAAAGAACAGGTCCCCATCTTCCCATGACAGCCCATGCTTATAGGGCTGCTCGTGGTATATCCTGGGTTGCAGCAAATATTTGGGCACACGATGTTTTGATGAAGAACTGTACACAAGTTCTCCTGAGCCACCTCTGACTGGATTTCCACTCCGTGTTTGGGGCTCATTTTACCAATTCCTTGCCACAACTTTATCGGGTCATGTTGGAAAGAATCAGAAACCTGACAGCTGCATGTGCTGGCTGGACAGCAAGATTGCACCTGAATCTCTGGAGGTCTTCTGCAGCTCTGTGGTGAAAATGCAGAGTTGTAGAGGACTGGCTGAATAACAGCAGGAAGCTGCTTGGAACCAGGTATTGAGGTTCTTCTAATGGGAGGCTCTCCATGCCGTGTGACTCTGTTGGGATTTAACACGAGTCTTTCTGAAGGCTTTCTGGGGTGATGCACGGATGTATCTGGGGAAGGCCCACTACAAGGGGTTGAAGGAGACAAAGATCCAGAACTTTTTCTTGACTGAGTACAAGCTTTCTTACAGGGCAATTGTTGCTGTGGTAGAACTTGCTTTCCTCCAGAAGGCCTTGAAGTTGGAATTTTCTGGTTTAAATGGTTTGGTAATTGTCTCAGAGAAGGATCTCCCATATTAGCAGGAAAGTTTTGCTTGTCTTCAGAGTGCTGGGTGGGGTAATATGCAGATCCTGAGCACCATTTCTTTTTAATAGGCTGATGTACTGCTGAGGGTAGACCTTTAGCAACTGAAGTCTCCGTAGGCTTAGACAGTTGTCCTGATTCTATGAAACTCCCATCCAAAACAAGGGACAATTCAGGAACCGAAGGAAAGATCCTGGTAAGCTGAAGGGACATTACACAAGCAAGTTTAAGATCATTTTACAATACTGTCTTTCTGCCAATCACATGCAGAATTTAATCTAAGAAAATGTTTTCATTTAAAAACAATATATGACCATTTCCAGCTCCAACCCAATTAACGGCACATTGAATACTCTTCTAAAGACTGGAAAACCCAGATACAGAAAAAGCAGCAAGATCTCTAGGAACATCCTTAGAAGATAAAATTGCTTTCATACGCCATAATAGCCACCTCTACCAAATGACTGTTCTGTGCCATCCTGCAGTGCATTTCAGAGTATGGATCTTACTCCTTCAAGAAGCGAGCTACATGTTCTCTCTTACTATTCTTAGACCCAGCAGATAGGTTTAACAGAACATGTTTTATATTCCACAGCTATTACATCCTTCTGGGCCTGTGCTGTATTGAAAGCTGCTATTTCATTATATTTGCATATGCTGCAGTAAAAAAGGGCAGCCTAACAGGTCTTTGTTTCATTTACTCAGAAACACACAAGAGTTTGGTGCTTCTACCTTGGCCTCAGACACCACAGTTCTTCCATTTAATGGTAGCAAAATTTCTAAAGCAGAACCCTCTAGCTCCGTTCCCAAATCCTAGCATATACAAGAATTAAAGCACCTATAATCCTTGAAAAAAGGCAAGTTAACTAGAACAGGACTTGGGGCTCTTGGTTCATTTCTTCAGTTCCATTTTCCCCTGCTAGCACTTTGAGACAGAAGCTTAATGCTCTCCAGTCCCCTTACAATGAGTTTTGCTGCTGTAAGTGTAACATCTGAGATGCTTGGAACAATTATTTACTTAGTTACCTGTTGACTCACTGGGTGAGGACTTGGAATTGGTCTGGGGGATAAATCCTCATCTTCTACACCAGAGTCATGATCGCTGGCTGACAACTTGCTGGGTGAACAGCCTTGGGAAGAACTAAAACCAACAGAAATCAAATGAAAAATGCCAGCTTGTCAGATGTGAAGATTCATGTTACTGCTGCCACGTTTTTCACTGTGCCATCTACAGTGCAGCATCAGCATCATTTTTTCAAGAAGCAGCCACTATGCATTTCTTCCCTGGATTGCTAGGGAGTTCCCACAGCAAACAGTTCTAAGATCAGATACTAAAAATACAAATGCTGCTTTGGGACAAAAAGATAATAAACCTCGCTCCCCACACTCCTCAGGCATACACCCCTTTTAAGGGACATTAAAACAGCAAAGCACTGATTTATATTAGAAAGATAGGGAGTGCTACAATAAAGTTTTTAACATTGTTTAAAGGAAAATAAAGAGCATCTTATCAATAAAAATTTGATGGATAAGTGAAGTTCTTAAAAATGCTCACATTTCTACCTATGCAGGGCTTACAGCTCTGGAGAGTTGGAAGGAAGAAGGAATTTTTAGAAACTTAAGTAGATTTCAATTAGAGATTTGCTTCAAAGGACATGAAGTTTAATACAGTGAACAAAGCTCCATCAGTAAGAAAGCATTTTTAGAAACATCCACTGTATAAATTACAACTACCAGTATCGAGAGTAGAACTACAAGTAGTTTCTGTTGGAATATGGTCATCTTGACCATTTTACTTGACGAATATTAACTCTATGAATAAATAAAAGCACATATGCAATTTTAGATTGGGAAGATCATTGTATACACAGCTAAATTGACACCTGACATAGCAGAGATCAAAAAAATCCTCATCCAATAAAGATTTAATTTTTGTGCATAAATGAGATCTGAAAGATTTACCTTCTAATAGGAAGTTTCTTGCAAACTCTGCTGAAGAACTCAGTTTCTGCATTTTGGTTTTCTGCACTCAGCTCAAACCGGATAGGGCTCTTGTCTGAAGGTTCAACATCCTGGAATGACATTTTCTGTATTTGTGAAGCATGAAACTTTCAACTTTTAATCACTGAGGTCCTACTCCCAGAGAAGTAGTCGTAAGGATGTTTACATCCAATTATTTGCTGCTTGTCCTCTACTTTCAATTCTCAATTCTCTCACTACTACAAGGAGGCAAGCAACTTCCCTTCCTGTTTAACACTGTTCCCCCCAATGCTCTGTAAAGTAGATGGCCTAATTATAGCCATGAGCAGATGCTTCCTTGCTGTAACTGCTTAGATACTTTTCCACAAGCCTTCACCACTATAGGAAACAGCAACTGTTCTGATACAGTGTCACACACGCCAGAGCTGGGCAAGTGCTGGAGACAGCAGAAGTGAGCCTCTGTTAAGAGGTTTGTCATCTTCAGAAAGCTAAGCTGTACCTAGGCTAAAAGTGGAGGGCAGCCCTGAACAGGAAAATTTAATTGGAAAGAGTAAATGGCACAGGACACACATTACACAAGCTGCTTCTTTAGCAGAGCACAGGAGGGTTTATAGAGCAGATTAACAATTCAGCCTTAGGTTCTGTACAAGCCTGGAATAGAGATTTCCTACAATTTCCTCAACCCTTTTTAGTTATCATTAGTTACACAGTATCATTAAATTCTTTAAAAGGGTTACTTTGCACAGGACAAAATTGTTCCCCCTTTGTTACTGCAGCACAGAAAGATTCCTGGATATTAGAAACCACAGAATTTCCTTCCATATTCAACTTCAGGCCAAGCCCAAGTGCCCAGCTTTGCTCTCCAGAAAACACTGGTGTGCCTCATCTGAGCAGGGGTGAGGTGTGTTGGGGGGCATGCACACAGCACCTCAGATAACAAATGCTACAGGAAATCAGAATTTCTACTCCTAACTCCAAAAGGTCCTGAGTAAGGAGGAGCACTAATTCAGTCCAACACAGCACAGCATATTTTAAAAGACAGAGTCTTAATGCTATTAGAAAAGTGAGCTGTTGCTGACTTTGGAGGTCATCCCTCCATTTGAGAGACAAACTGAATTTCAAGTAATCCCTATAAAAAGGGAGCTTTATAGAGCTGCATTGTTTTCAAACACTTCACCTCCATTTGGGTCACATGATAGTGACTCCTTTAAGTACTTACACTAGAAGTCAAATTTTAAAGCACCACAAGGCAGTAGGAAACAGAGCCACTTACTTTGAAAAGGTGTACTGTTTCGTTGCAAGTTAAGATCTGAAATGCTGGCTCAGTCTGTCCACTGCACGGAACACATTCGTAAAACTCTGGTTCCTTGTGTGTCAATGAATAAAGCACAATAAGAAAACTCCCAGATTCTGAAAAAACCCTGAAACGGGAAAAAACCAAACACATCTTAAAAAAAAAAAAAACCTTAAGAAAGGGGAGGAAAGCCTTTAGTTTCACAACATACTGAGCAAACTATCACATAGTTTAGCAAACAGGTGAATCATTGCATTTTGAGTGATAGATAATCTACAGATAGGGCAGATGGGTTTATGACTGATGCCACATGCAAGAATCAAAGTAAAAGAGAGAAATGGGAATAATTTGTTTATTTTCTGGTTCAAACCTTTAGGATCATTTAACATTTTAAATTAACTCCTGGAAGACTTCAATCATAGCACAGAAGAAAACATCTGTAAAAATGATATAGTGATTTTGTTTTTCATAACTCAATTGAAGATGCATTACAAAGACATTAAGTGTTTCAGTTATGCCTAAACATTCAAAAAATGCTCATTAGTAAGCAGATATTTGTTTTTGAAGAAAAAAATATATTGAATTTTTTTCTACACATTGAGAACAGTAACAGTCAACATTTACCACAAACGAGCAAGGACAATGAAAATAACATGTGTTTACAAGAAAATGTAGTGCTACTTTCAGAAAAATTTTTCTTTTTATAGCACTTGTAATATACTTGTGGGAGGTGGTGGGGAAGGTGGTAGGGGTGGTTTTGGGTTTTGTTTGTTTGTTTTGGAGTTTTTAACAACAGTATATGCAACAGAAAATGCAGTAGGAACAAGATGCTTGAAAGATGCATTTATACACCACTTTAAAGCTCTACTTACAACTTAAGTGTTAAAAATGCATGATGCACAGATTAAACGGTTAGTCTGCAGAGGTTAATTCTGTTTCCATGGTTCATCAAATCTGCCTAATCCACTTTCAAGATGGAATCAGTGAAAGTTAATGAGAGTCAAGCATCTAACTTGTCTATCTAATAATCTAATTGGGCTCTTATCTGTACTTGGGCATATTTAAATTGTTAAGGGGAAAAAAAGTCTATTCTGTAATTACAGACATCTGTTCACCAAATGTGGTTTTATTTTATAATTTAAAAGCAAGTGTGGTCAAGTAGAGGAAATTTTTATGCATATAGCATATTTTTAAGTTTCTTCTACTTGAAAAGTACTTTTAAACTATAAACACCTGAACTCGCTTCCATACAAATAGAACTTGGCAAATGTTAGAAGTGAAAAGATGTAGAGAATGAGGAGCCATTGTCTACTAACTTTATAATTAAAACCAAAGCAAAACAGAATGCAAAACCTACAAAACCAGAATATTTAGCAGAAAGTCATAACAACATGGTATCAGCCACAAATCAATAGGCTTCAATATGTTGGTCAGATACAGCCAGGGAAGAAGCTTCTGTCAAAGAAAACACCCCTAAGAAAAGCTCGAAACCGAAACCCCACCACTGTTTAAAGTATTTCCTGCTTGCTGCTTCTTATTGAAATTAAAATACAGTGATCCTAATGACATTAACTCCTCTGTCTTTGAGAGGTCAGTCCAGCTCTCTAAACTCCAGTCACAGAAAATTTGTAGGGTGGAAGTCAAAACCAGAAAGCACAATTAAAACAGACAGCCTAACCTCCTGCATAACATATAAATCACAGAATTTCCTCAGACACCTTTGAACTTGAAATGCATTTTTAGGCAGCCAATAGCTTCTGTGGTTTACAGCTAAAAGTGACTTGCCTTTCTTGAATTGAAGAACTGAATAAATATCGCAAGCAACAGGCCCAAACTTGAGGACTACAGATATGAGTGACTCCACTTAGCCAACTAGAAGTAAGAAGAAACATCCAATTAGACACAGTTCCATTACTAGCTTTCCACTATGCAATCATTCAAATACATCTCAAATCAGTATGGGTATTCATCTGTACAAACAAAGCAAAACACTTACACTCCAACTAATGGCAGAGCATAAGCCTTGGGGTCAGATTCGAGCAGCAAAATCAGTTTTCGTGTCTGGTCCATAGTAAGGTAGCTGAAAGAAAAGAGAAGTTGGGTTTTTCAGTTATTTTGGAAAGCAGTCTTGCAGAAAAAAACCCTGAAGGGCCACACAGAAGTTTAGAAAATACTAAAAGGAAAAAGAGGAAAAAAAAAATCAAGCCCATTCTTCATCCTTGCTTACAATAACTTCCTCAGCTTATCACTTCCGTGTTTATCAAAGAACCAAGCAAAAAATTTGCCTCTTATAGTACTTGCAAGAAATTTAGAAGTGCAAGTCATGTTAAATTTGAAGAGTAACTTTCAAAGAGGCATTAATGTGGTGTCTCCCCAAATAAAATGACATTCAGTTGCTTCTGATTACTTCCCTGACCTGCCCTTAGTTCTCCCTGCTAAATTAGGTACCAGTCAGAATGACAGCTCCCCAGTACCATCTTATAAGCATGATGAAGAGAAAAAGCTTTGGTGTACATTCATCTGACTTTCATGCCAGTTGTTTTACTAAAAAGCAAAGTGGTGGTTGAGATCATAGAATCACCATGGTTGGAAA
>NW_008629705.1:0-591 GCF_000691845.1 Merops nubicus
CACGGGGACAACATAGGGACATGGGGACACCACCAGGGATGTGGGACCACAGAGATGCCATGGGGACATGGGGACACCATGGGGACACCATGGGGTTATGGGACCATGGGGATGCCATGGGGACGTGGGGACACCACGGGGGTGCCATGGGGATGTGGGACCACGGGGATGCCATGGGGACATGGGGACACCATGGGGATATGGGACCATGGAGATGCCATGGGGAGGTGGGGACACCACGGGGGTGCCATGGGGATGTGGGACCACGGGGATGCCGTGGGGACATGGGGACATTGGACACCATGGGCTCACAAGAACAGAGGGTTGGGGGACATGGGGACAGCCCGGGAACGTGGGGACACAGGGACACCGGCTCAGCCTGGGCACGGGATCAGGTTCCCCACGGGGTGGGCTGGAGGGGGGGGCCCTTGGCACGGGCTGGACTGGGAGCACTGGGACAGCCTGAACTGGGGGCTCTGGCTGGGGAGCACAGGGTCAGCCAGCACCATGGGGTGATGGGACCATGGGGATGCCATGGGGACGTGGGGACACCACAGGGGTGCCATGGGGATGTGGGACCACGGGGGTGCC
>NW_008629706.1:0-3558 GCF_000691845.1 Merops nubicus
GTTGTTGAGTTACTCAGGCTTATTCATACCCCTCATGACCAGCTGTACTATTTCCTTCTGATGAGGGTCCACATCTTCCCTAGCTTTCCTTCTATCCCCGAGGTGCCCGTAGAAGTATATCCTGTTACTCTTTATGTCCCTGGTCAGATATAATTCTATTTGGGATGTAACTTTCCTAGCCTGATCCCTAGCTGATGAGACAACTTCTTTGTATTCCTCTCAGGCTACTTGTCTTTGCTTCCACCCTCTGCAGACTTCCTTTTTTGCATCTAAGTGTGTCCAGCAGCACCTTGTTCCATGATGTGAAGAATCTGCAAAGTTCCTGTGTGGAAGCAGAAAACACAAGAACTGCAAAATAACACGTGGTTTCCTTTGGACCCTAACAAATCTTTAGTTGGTATGGTGGAACAAAGTAATTGTTTCTTTTTCTGCTGAGTCAGAAAGAAACAATTTGGACATAACAACATCTTTGTAAATTCATGAGCTTGTTCTGAGGAAAAAATAATGAGTGGTGGAACTAGCACCCTGAATAAAAAGCAACACTGCCTCATTGACAAAGTAACTGAATGGATTACAACTTTGCCTGTGAGGTGCTACCAAAATTCATTCCCCCTCTTGATCTGTGATGACCTGATCCAAGTTTATGACTGTGTTGAACTGCACTTGAGCTGCCAGGGAAATGCTCTGCTGTTCTTTCCACCTGCTGAAGAGCAAGCCCTTCTCAGAATAGTTTACTGCTGACAGAATATCTCTTTCAGTCCCTTTCCTCCTCATGCTTTTTCACTGGGGAACATATAACTTCAGAGGACTGCTGGTATCCCATGGGTTTATCATTTATGCCGAAGAGAAAATCGTCAACAGAAGAGATGGAGACTACCCTTGGCACAGACTATACAATGGCCTGACTGCTACAATACTCTTTGGGCAGTTCAAGTCTGCTCAGGCAGAAGGAACATGGCTCTCCAGCAACCTGGCCAGGAACCCTAAAACCACAGCTCACATCAGAAAAGATCCAGCATTTTCTAGCAGTATTTTGAAACTGCTCTTTCACCTCTTTTTCTTTCCAAATATCTGCAAATACAATATTTACTTTCATATTGAACAGAACATTTTGATGAGACAAACACAAGTAATTTTGTTTTAATTCTTTGTTTGGTTGCCAAAACCATTATTTACACTTACAATGCAGAAAATACCTCTTATAGGTATATTGAAGTATCAGCCTGAGACATTTCTTTTCAATTATACAGTTTTGTTAATGGAAGCAATAGTTTGACAGTCTCACAAAAGGGTTAGTAAACCTTTTTTTCTAGTTGTTGAATTTAGCCACAGTAGCAGATTCTAAGCTTTAACATGCTCCATCAACAGACAAACTATTTTCTAAGATTCTAAACAGAAATTTAGCAGGTTTCAGTAGTATATTTATTTTGGTTGTGCTGCTGCCTTTTTCAAACTCTAGTGAAATAATACTTTTTTTAAAAGTAGTATCTTGCACAGCCTTGTCTCATATGAAGACACTGTCTGCATAGTTTATTTTAGTTTATTTCCATGAAATCTGAATAATTATTAATATAATTGTTACTTTCATCTCTTGATTTATTCTACCATGCTAGCAGAAAAAAAGAGTCCGCATTAGTTTATTGGTGATAAAGTGGGTTTGAGAAATAGCACAGCCATTTCATGCAAGCCAGAGCATGGATCTTTGATTACCTCTATTTCCCCACGCATATTGACATCTTCTCCTTGACTTCTTTCATCACCTTCTGAGAAAAACAAACTTAGCAGGTAATGCTATAGTTTCAGTAATAACCAGAGAATATCTTGTACCTAAGATGCAAAAAAATCGCAACAGGAGGATGGACAAACTATTTTTTTTTTATCAAATGCTAAAATATGACACAGTTTTACTTTGCCTTTAGCCAACCTCCATTCAAAAGGAAAAAGGAGAAAATTATTATTTGGCAAATATGATCCACACCATTCACAGCATAAGAGTATCTCAAGTGATGAGACTTGACATAACTGCACATTCTGTGTAGCACTCATGATTTCTTACATATTTATGCCAATTGGCAATGACCCATCCCTGCCTAGGAATTACTGAACATTATTAATTATCTTCACAGAGGAGTAAATCTGAAAGGAAGCAGGACACAGTCTCATCTGTCCTAAGCCAATCAGCTGAAGTCAAGCTAAAAGTTAACAGCTCTACTAGCACAAACTTGCACAGCACAAGTTTTACCTGATTCACATGTCTTTGTAGAACATACTACACCATACTGCATAGCTACTTCAAAGCAATCTGAAACTAAAAATGTATAAAATTAATAATTAAAACAGGTACTAATTTCTTTGTCACTGTTCAAAAAGGAAATATATCATGTCAAGGGTCATACAGATGAGAAAACTGTGTATCCGGATATAACCCACATAGTTCTGTACTTCAGAAAACCAAACAGGCCTGTTTTCAGTATGTCCAGCTTTACAATTAATCCAAGTATTGTAATTGAAAATTCAGCTGTCCATAAATTCTGAAATAGAAATTACCTGTTACAGTAAGTAGGTAGTTTGATGTATTTACCACCATGTCTATGAACTTGCTAAGCACTCACTTTCATATATCTACAAGGTTGAAAAAAAAAAAAAAAAAGCCAGTTTCATCTTAAAGTATTTCATTTCTTTCCCAGATTAGGTCTCCTTCTGGAAGATAATGCTCGATAGTTATCCGTGTAATACTTTCATTATAACAGAATGGAGAATAACTGCATTAGGCACAAAAGAGATATGAACTGTAAAGGTCGCTTTCCAGATAATGGGATTCATCAAGGAAACTAAGAAGATACAGGGCAAGATTCACAAAGAGCATCAATTTATTTCCTTCAATTCAATAATTTTGGGAAAGAGAAGAAAGTCAGATTCACAAATTCAAAAGAGGTTTTCAGCTGGCAAAGTGATTTTAGTCCCTCGCTGTAGCTTGTGAATAGGCTTTTAGTGCGACTATGAACAGGAGATGGTAACCAGCAAGGCCTGAATGATGAAAGAGAACTCACAGGTTCTTTCAATTTTTTGCTAATAAATATTCCATTATTTTTACAAGGAAAATTGAGTTTCTTTCTTCTTTACTCAAGTTTCTTTTGAATTTCAACCATAACCATATTGTTTTTCCTGTATTTTCATTTATACAGCATATTTTCATATCAGAACATTTTAGGAAGATATTATTTCATTTTATACACCATTCAGTTAAAAACACCAGGCTAAGGGCCAGGTGTTATCACATGCAAGCCTGAACCATACCAGTGAAGAAAAAATATTTCTGTTGAAGCAAGATTCTTCCCAGACCACCCATAGTGCTTTCCTTGCAGGCCCATGAATTTGGACAAGCAAGATATTTTGCAAGCCTCATGGAGTTCAACAAGGCCAAGTGCAAGGTCCTGCACGTGGGCCAGGGAAACGACTGGTATCAATACAGGCTGAGAGATCAAGGAACTGAGAGCAGCCCTGAGGAGAAAGACACCGGGGTACTAGTGGATGAAAAGCTGGACATGAGCCAGCAGA
>NW_008629706.1:3795-4098 GCF_000691845.1 Merops nubicus
AGGGCCGGCCGCACCCTGGGGGGAAGCTATAAGGCAAACTCACCACCTCTTTATGAAGGGCTGTGGGAATCACCCATATGTCAATCTTAATTCGGGGCTTGGGGTTCAAACCCCTGCATTTCAAGGAGTAAAGTGTTCAAACTGAAAAAAGGTATATTCAGACTAAATGTAAAGGAGAATCGCTTCACTGTGAGGGTGGTGAGAGACTGGAAGAGGTTGCCCAGGGAAGCTGTGGATGCTTAACACCTCAGTGGAGGTGTTAAAGGCCAGGTTGGGTGGGACTTTGATCAACCTGGTCTAGTG
>NW_008629707.1:0-8522 GCF_000691845.1 Merops nubicus
CGGCGCGGTGCCGCAGGCGCCGGGTGGCGTCTCGAAGGGTTCCCGGCGTTCTGCCGAGCGCGGCGCCGCTGCTCCGGTCTCGGCCTAGCTTTCCCGAGCGCCTCGGACGGGTCCCGCGCTGAGCTTTCACCCTTTGAAAGCATCGCGGCCGGGCGCCGTGCTTCCACCGCTGTTCCGTGTGGTGCCACGACCCGCGTGGAGGCTACTTCAGCGGCTGCCTTTCAACGCGTCATGTTTTTGGTAAAACCTGCGGTTGTTATGGGGGCCGTACAGAAACAGTATTTTTGCTTAGGATTGCCTGACAGCAATCGAGTAATTCCTGAGCATTGTTTTACATAATCCCTGAGCATTGATTTACCTACTCAAAAGATTTCATAAAGGGTTCCGTATCTTTGTAAAGTTCTTCCCACATAACCTTATTTTATTTGCAGAAAAGATCAGTTGCTTGTATGATAAATCTGTGATAGTGTGATTATGTGTTGCAGTTGCCTATCATTACTTTTTTTGTCTTTAAATTCACTTTTGTTTCCAGCTATTGCTTCTGCATCTTTTTCTGTTTTATCTCTGATCCCATCAAATGTGTCACTTTGGAACTCCTTTCTTTCAGAATTTGGACCCAGCCCCATCCTAGACCTTTTCCAGGTTTGTTCCTCTCACTTGTCTGGCTTCTTTGTCCAAAGCAGTGTTTGAGCATTGTATCTTTTTGTTCTGTACTGCTGGCTGCCTTTTAATATATTTGAGTACACGCTTAAAACCTGTCTTCTTCTTGGAAGCCTTCTGGCTGTCATCTCTGTTCTCCTTTTTTGTTTGCCTTTTTTCTTTGTGAGTCATCTTCAGTGATCAGTTGGAGAGTACTTGCATCTCTTGTTGCTTCAGTTTTGGTGATCCTTTCCCTGAAGATCCTTTCTTTCTCTGCAATTTGCTTATATTAGATAATCCAGAAATGCAATTCAAGTTATCAGCTTCACACTATTCCCAGTTCATAACCTGATAAGTCACATTTGCTTTTTTTATGACAACTAAAAAATCTGTCTACATCATCTTGTGTAGGTTATCTTGAATCCCTATAGCCTGAACAGTTAAACAGTTAACAGAGTACAGTTAAAAGGAGCTGGCTGGTTTTTTTTTTTCATAATAATTTATCTATAGTTAATGAAAGCTGTTCTTGCTGTGTTTGTTTTGTAGGTCTGTCAGTGTGTGTTCTCCTTTGACTAGGTCCCTTTCTTGCAAAATATCACAAAGAATTTCTTCTGTTAAGACAGACAAATCTCCTGCCAAAAGCCTTTGCATATTTATTACCTCTTGATCTGTACCATTTCTGTCTCAAAATCTCATTATAGTCTATTATATCCTACCTGGGGGCGCCGCTGCCATCTACCCCTGATGCTGTTCTGTGAGATTGTCCTTGCGAGTTGTTCCAGCACGTTTGTATTTGTGCTTTTGCTGGGTGTTAATGACAGGGAAACTAGGGACTAAGGCAGACAACTAATTAAAGCTGCTCTCATATCACACATTCGATTCCTTCTTGAAGCCCAGTTTTCCTTTTAGGTGTTACTGCATTTGAAAATGGGAAGCAGCTGATGTGTGGATGACACTGCTTGTTAAATTAGTCACAAGTGTCATCACGATTGTGTTTTCTGTCATTTCATATATAAACTGCTTTCATAGATTGTGTGCCTGGGGCTGTTTTGTCCTATATGCATACACAAAAGTCAAAATCTCCTTATATGCTGATTTCTTTCAGTGCAGCTTTCTTTAGTGGTGTTGCTTAAATCTTCACCTGGCACTGTTGCTTATCAGTAGAAGTGTTTATCTCTTTAAAATATGTGTAAAATCGGAAGCTGATTTATAACTCAGTTAAAACATGAACAATTACTTGGGATTTTCTTGCTCGCTGAGATGTATTGTTACTACTGGGTACCACCGTGGGTGCAGATCTTGCTTGTAAGTTCAGGAAATCTGCATGATGCCATTCCATGCTGTTCACCTTGTCACTAACGCTGAGTGTTACAAAGCCCTGTGTCTGTCTGCTCTGTTTTATTTTGGTGGGCTGTAGGGGCTGGGGTTGTAGTAGTGGCAAGAAGTTAGGTTCTGCTCCTATCATGCAGCGATAACCGTCGTTCTGCTCTTGGGTGGGAGAAGTTTCTCAGTCCACTGGGCTTTTTAGGTGGATAGGTGTTTTATTATCATGATCCTTTTAGGAGTATCATCAGCTACTTGTGACTGCTTGATTTTTATTTTTTTTATTTTTTTCTTTTTTACTTCTTACTCATTAAGAGATGCTTCAATCCTCACCTACTATGTTAATGTGGAGACTGTGTTGCAAAGGATGTTTCTTAGCTCTGCTTTAATCAGTGTCAGTTTGATAACATTTCAATGATGGTAATTCCTAAATATACTTTGTGACGGATGTCTGCATTAGTTTGCAAGAAATTCACTTGGCAGGTATGGATTTTCGTGATACGTACTGTTTGCATTGTGAGCATTTGTACTTTGAACTGTCACTGCTTGCATTCCCAGTAAATCTTACTTGTAAATTAGTTTTTATTGTTGCTGCTTTTGTGCTTTGACTAGAGGCAGTGAACAGCAGACTGTTACTCCTTACAGAACCTCTAAATCTGAATCTTGGAGTTTGTCTCACAACTAATGCCAGTTTTTGTTGCAGCTGGTTACTTGTCTCTTGGACCTTTACAATTATCCTGGTTTACCTTTACAGTGTGTTTCACTGATGGAGCAGGTTAGAGCAGATGAGCTTCTGAAACCTGTCCTACTTTATGAGATGCTTCTGACGAAGGCTTAAAGCTCAGTAATTGCCTGAAATATGGCGTGTTAGTTATCTAAATAACTGGATTATCTAAATAATCTAAATACTGAAGCTGGAGCAATCAGTTCTTTGTTCCACCTGATGAGCTAGTGTCCAGAAAATGACATCTTGGGCCTCTGCCTCAGAACTTGAGGCTTTTTTAGTAGGACTCCAGAGCTTTGCGGCCTTATGAGTGTTTGGCGTCTATATAGTACACTTGGCTAGCTTGAAACATACTGCTATTGGCTGAGATTAGCTTTACTTGTTTCCTGAAAGTTTTCCAAAGAGTGCTGGGCTTTTTTTCCCCACCTGCAGTACCTTGAAGAGTGCAAATCCTGTATCTCACAAAAGTATATATCCACTTCTGTCCAGTGTCTGATGTTATCTAAATTTTCCTTAGTCTGCTGTGCATCTTTTGTGCATTGTGTTTTGTCATGGAACAGAACTGAGTATGCTTTCATTATTATTTAACAATCTATTCTACAGCTATCACAAGTTGGTGTATGATACATCCTTTCATGAGCTCTTCAACTAGTAGTGTAAACACATTAATTACTGTGTTTTGGAGTGTTTGAGGTGGCTCTACCACATCAACTGTTAGTGTCCCAAACCTGCTTGGCATCTGTCTTTAAAATTCCCTTGTATTTCAGCAGTCTACAACTTTCATAAATTAGCTATGATTCTGGTTTCAAGTTGAGGTTGTTAGCAAAGCTGAAGTTTTCTAGCTGTCTGTGTTGAAAGCTTTGAAAATTGCTTCCTGATTTTCTATTTTATACAACTATTACCTGTGATAATTCTCTTTCTGTTATTTCTATTAACTCTCTGCAGAAGGGGAAGGAAGCCTTTACACCTGGAGAGCTGCTTATTAGCTAATTAGAATGGCAATTTGGCCAATATGGCAGTGTTTTGTGATCTACAGAGAATATTTGGGTTTCTTTTTTTTTTCCTTTTTATTTAATGTGCTCCCAGTGTGTTTTTGCCTTTACCAACATTTCAGATACAGTTTCTCGTTTTCATGGGAGGCATTGAGTAGTATTTGGGGCCATGTACTCTTGCAGATTTTTAGTTTTATGCACAAAGGTGGAATGCTCAGCAAAATATGCTTGCTTTATTGCCTACAGTATGAATCCATGCAAAAAAAAAGCAGCATTTGAACCACAATATTCTTTTCTATTGCAGAGAAAAGTAGATTTGCAGAAATCTTTAAAAAATAAGAGCTGCTGTGAAATTGCTCTTTTCAATAAAGTGTCAAAAAAATTTCTTTGTTTATAATTCTACGTGTTTGTTAAAGCTTTAAATAAAAACTGATAAATACATATGTTTACAATCCATACAAAAGTGCTGTTAACAATGGTCAGGAAGGGAAAAAAAAAAAATTTGCTGCATTACAGCAAATTGTTTCTTAGCAAAGTGATCTTAGCCAAGATCCTGCTGAGTGGAGGATGGAGGGAAGACTTTCTCCTTCACAGCTTCGTAGGGTGACATGCTTGGAGCTGCATTGGAAGTGTCACAGGCTGTGGATGCTTTCAGATTGTTTATCTTCTTTCCATAACTGTGCTCTAGTTCTGAGTTGTGTGCCATTCTGGCCCTTCATTAGGGCCACTGCTGGGGCTCTTCAGATGCTTTAAGCTGGGAGGAGGGAATACTGTTGTTCTTGAGGAGCAGTCCTATTTGCCTGTTCCTGTCTTTCTGTGTCATCTATTGTTTGAAATGGCTTAAGCATGTAGCTGCATACCAAAGCAGATTGAGGAATTGATCCTATTTAAACTAATCTTTTTTTTTCCTTTGAGGTGTGAACCCACACCTTCAGGTGGACTCCTGTTGAATCTGTCACTTTCATTAAATGAAAGATGTGGAGAAGGCAGAAAGTGTGAGACAATTTAAGAAGGTGAATTTAAATTGCCCTTTCAGCTTCAGTTCTCATAAAAACAGCCACTTTGATATGTGTTCCCTGTGCAAATGCTGAATTCAAATACTGACATCTTGCTTCAAAGAAATTAGTAAGAACTAGCTGCTGGATGACAACCTGTTTCTGATAAGACACCTGCTTTGGTCCATACCTGAGAGAGTGAGGTATTTATAAGTCTTTTTGGATGGTTTTAAAGGGAAGAGGGAATTTGTGGAAATAAACAAAAGCTTGATAAGGAACTTGTGGTGCTAAATGAGCTTGTCATTGTGGTGCTTCAGCACATGGTGGAGTGGAAGCAGGACCTGGCAGTAGTCAGTAGCTGGGAGTGACTGCAGACTGAGCTGTGGTGTTCCCCTTGGAGGCTGCTGGGCTTGGCATTCTGTTCTGTACAGTGCTGTTGCCACCAGTAGTAAAGGCTCCCTGTCAGTCTGTTGAGCAAAATACAGTCTAATGAACACAATTCGTTTCAATCCCGGATAAAAGAAAGGTATCTTTATTTTTGTATTGTTTGTGTATGAAAGTGGTACCTCATTGCACTAGGCTCTGAATGACTGCTGCTAAAGGAGCTCACAACTGGATTTAGAAACCAGCCTTTCTTCTTGACTCCTTAATAAAACTTTATCTGTTCTGAAGTAGTTTGTAGGTTTCTCCTTGTTAAACATCTAAACACACCTGATAAATCTGTACATCCTATAACCTTCTTTGTTTGTGTCACATGTTGACTGTTTTGATAATCTGAATTTCCAGGTAATACACCATCAAATGCTTATCGTGGCTCTTTGCTTTTTTTTATTATTTTTTTTTGCATGAGAAAGTGGAGTATTTCCTGTAATTTTAAATAAAATGGTTTTTCCTTTCCTGAATCTGTGTGGGCACCTGACCATACAAGTCTTCCAATCAAAGTGTGTTTCATTATAGAAACTATAACAGGAAAAAAACCCAGCCCTGTGGTAGAGATTGGTATAAAAGCTGTTTTCTTTGTTAGAACTGAACATGAAGAAAAAAAAACTTGTATGCAACTAATATTTTTAGGAAGCTTGTTCTCTACTATTCCTCTGTAATAATAAAAAAAAATGTTAGTTTAGTTAAGAGAACATAAATTTGTCAGAATAGCTTTTCTATTTTCTGTGACTAAGTTGACATTGTATTTGAGAAGCTACTTTGTTTTAAAGAAGTCTCAATTCATTTGGGACTGACTTCCAAAACTGATAGGTTTCATTGTATGTAATAGAAATAAAATAAAGGGGAGTGGGGTGGAGAGATGATGTTTTAAAACTATTTGCTTTAACGTTTTAGAGAAACATAGTAGGCTTATCCTTCCATTACTCAGTAGGCTTATCTGTCTGTAATTTGACTTTTTTTTCCCAGATGCTGTAGAATCATCAGCTGTTCACTTGTGTCTCCTTTTTCATTTTTTAACAAGGTTATTCTAAAGTCTACAGCTCCAGTGACACAAGTGTCACTTATAGGTATGACCTGAACCCCAGTCATTTATGATTGGCTATCGTTATTGACACTTATAAGATTGTTTTTGGAGACTTGTCTGCAAAGGGCAGTGAAACTGGACTATATTGAGTGTTTCCCAGAATTACTGGTGATTCCATTTTGGAGTAAAGACTCATATAACTGTTGTTAATCGTAATGCTGTTTTCTTCCTGGGCAGCTATTCAGATTGTAAAGCTATTCATCTTTCTTCTATAGTTGGGATCTTTCTTTGAATTTACTTTATACATTTGAAAGAAAATTGTTTTCTTTGTATTTTTTAACCAGTGACTTTTCTGTTTGGACACAGTGAAATTAACTGTGGCAAAATTAATGTTGTCTGGCAACATTTGTAGAACTTTGTATCTTATAATAAAGTATTCTTTTTAGTGCAGGTATCGGCAAGATGTGTAGAATGTTATTGTCACGCAATTTGGAAGTTGTGCTTCAGTGTATATCCTCTTTTCTGTAATCTTTATTTAAAAAAAAAACCAAACAAACAAAAAACCAAAAACCAACAAAACCTAACAACACTAAATTCTGCATGTCTAATTTTTTTTTTCTGTGTGGCATTATTTTAAAGATAAACACTGCTCTCTTAATGTAGGTTGTGAGTGCTGCATGTGTGCTTTTCAGAGCAGTAGTGTGAGGAAGCTGACAGTGGAATGGCAGGACGGCCTCATCCTTATGACAGTAACTCCAGTGACCCAGAGAATTGGGATCGGAAATTGCATAATAGACCTCGTAAACTTTGTAAACATTCAAGGTAGGTGCTCCATACCATCTATTGCATCGCCAAAACTACAGTAACAGTCCATCCTAAAGGCTACTGTAGCTGGTTGTGGCAAGTCCTGTCAGAACTTTTGTAGCTCTTTTTAAAAGGAACACTTCTTAATTATTTTAAAAGGTATTTTCTAGCTTGATTTGTCAGCTTCCCTAATCTTTGCTTAGATTAATTTTGCTGTGGGTGGGATTTTAGTCTCATTTAAAAAATTAAATGTCTCATGTGTATATCAGGACACCAGTTGAGTGACTAAATGTATAAATTTTTTTGAGGTGCTTACTACACGTTACTTCCTGTTCATCACCTTTTAGTTGTTGGTACCGTCTGTTAAGTAGCATACTTAAAATATGTGTAACTTGTTCATGGTGATAACTAATAGTTGTTTGCATGCAAGTATCAAGCTCAGTAACACTTTCTTTTTAAAGCTGTGTCACATCTTGCTTTCCCCTGCCGCCTTCACTGTAGGAATGTTTTTTAAATTATTCCTGATTTGAAGATATTGTGAAGTTAGTTTTTTTCCAGCACAGAGTGTTCGAAAATGAACTAAGCAAAGCAGTTGGTCACCTAGCAAATGTATGTAAAGAAGCATGTTGCTGGGAATATACACACTTATTTGAATGCTTATATATCTCCCAAACACTTTGCCCTTTTCAAAATGCTAAATATAACTAAAACATCTCTGTTGGCTAGCTAAAATTGTTAGTGGTTTAAGCTTTTCCAACTGCAAGATGACAGGAGAGATCTAAGGAGCACATTCAGTAACAGCAGCTTAATTCACTTTTTTATTGTGTAGATTTAGGTAGACTGGACAAGTGTTGCCCAAAGTATTCTATGAGCAATTAATATTGTGGGTTATTTTCCTGTCATTAAGTCTTGTGTAATTGTGAGACATCCAAGAGGGCAGGAAAAAAGAATGCACCAATAGAAGGCTCACAGGGAAACACATAATAATGGGCCTGTCTGTGGTGTGAATAATGGGACAGCTAACAGAGAACCTAAGAGACTGGCTGCTGCTGCTGGTCAGCGTAGGCTTATGGGATGCAGCTTTGTATGGCTGATGGTTTTATTAAGATAAGTGCTTCTTCCTTTGGATAAAACTGCAGCACAGCATCAGCAGACTCAAAATACAGATATAGTAGAGCATTGTGTGTGGGTTGAGGACTGCTCACTCTCAGGTCTCTGAGTGTGATTGAAATGGGTGATTCATTGCTGAGTCCAGTTCTTGCTGTTGATCCCGTGCTACCTCCCATGACTGCTTGTCTGGAATAAAACTTAAAATTGATATTGATGCAGAATGATCCATGGTAGAGAGTGTTAAATAATGAAGAGGACTTATTAATAGCACGTGATCTGAGCAGTTTGATAAACCAGGTGTAAATAAACATGCATTCTTTATATGACTAAATGCAAAGGTAAGCATTTAAAACCAAAAGATTGTAGGATATTTTTGTAGGCTACATCTACTCATGATCTTTAATAATATTGGCACTAATGAGAATGTTTTCTCAATGCCAGAGCAGGAAGAAGGATTAGATGAAGCCTTC
>NW_008629708.1:0-237 GCF_000691845.1 Merops nubicus
CCACCCGGCTTCGGTGTGGTCCCGGGGCTGGGTAAGAGGGTCTCCGAGGGGTGCTGGGGCACCCAAAGGTGGCCCCCCGCCCCGAGCAGCCGGTGCTGACACCTCCACTTCCGTCGGTGGGGCCCCCACGGGTTATTTTTAACTCCTGGCTCTGCCATTTGGCACAGGGCGAGTGTCCATCGCCGACGCTGCCCTGCCCACGGCTGCCTGCCCCAGCCCCCGGCACCCTCCCGGGGC
>NW_008629708.1:353-941 GCF_000691845.1 Merops nubicus
GGGGATGATCAGCCCCTATAGAGCAGGATAGGACCTTGCAGAGTGGGCTGGGACCCTGTGGGGCAGGATGGGACCCAATGAGGCAAGATGAGACCTGGTAGGACAGGACCCTGCGGCACAGGGTGGGTACCGATGGGGCAGGATTGGACCCTAGAGCGTGGGATTGTTTCCTACAGGGCAGGATGGGCCCTTGGAAAGCAGGACTAGACTCTGTGGGGCAGGATCGGGTCCTGTGGGGGACGTTCGGTCCCCGAAGAGCAGGATTGGACCCTATAGGGCAGGATCAGACCCTGTGGGGGAAGATTGGTCCCTGCAGGGCAGGATTGGACCCTAAGGGCAGTGTAGGTTCCCATGTGGCAGGATGGGGAGACCCAGCTGGGACCCTGCAGGACAGGCTGAGACCTAAAGGGGCAGGATGAGACCCTACGTGACAGGACAGGACCCTTCAGGGTGGGATGGAGACCTGAAGGAGCAGGATCGCTCCCCCATGGGGCAGGATCCGGCATCACCATCCCGTCTGCTGGGCCGGAGCATCCTCAGCCCCACGCTAGAAGTGTCCAACCCCTCCATGTCCCCACGTCACCCGCG
>NW_008629709.1:0-41291 GCF_000691845.1 Merops nubicus
ATGATTCTATGATTTTATGATTCTATAAGTCCATTTTTACCACTACAAGAAGAGAATAATTTCCTTTTCTGCTAAATAAAGCAGGCACAAGCAAAAGGCAAATCATTAGGTGGCCAAGCGTGTGTAATATTAGACTTGTACACGTAGTGTACCTCAGACGTACGCTGCAGGGGTGTAATGTGGTGTATTTAAGCAGCAAGCATTGTCACAAGACTGCCCACAGTAAAGAGTTTCAAGGATTCAAGAGATGCAGCAATATGGATGAATAGCTCAGTGGTTACACATATGGAATAAAAAGTGATTGTAAGTGGAGCTATTTCAATTTAGGTAAAGTATTAAATGTGGTCCCTGGGGATCAATACTTGAATTTGTACTGTTTCTAATCTATAAAAATGCCCTAGGTGAAAAACCTAACTGCAAACACTTACAATTTTTCTGGTGAAATAAACATGGGAGAAGGTAGAGCACAGAACAGTCAATGAGCAAATGTAACTTTGAACTAGGTCAGCATATAGCAAACAGAATCTGTTAAAGAATATATAGCCAAGCAGATGGGATCTCAGAACTGGGTAAATCTGACAGGAATAGAACTGTACTTGGTTAAGAAAAATTTAGAACAGAACACAAATGAATTGCGGTAGAAGGCAAGAAGGATCTGGTCATGTAGCTAGGCTGAGATGCTGGAAACTGGCTCCGAAAAGTACAGTGGCAGAAAGTAATATTTCATCTCCAGCAAAGGAAAGCAGAAAAACTTGCAAACTCCAGTCACTTTTGGAAAAAGCAATTCCAAATTAATTTAAACATGAAACCTGATCCAGCTTACTCTGCACCCTGGAGAGAGCTGGGGAAGTTTGAGATGAGTGTTGGCAAAATCTACTGCCGACCAATTTAGAAAGCCTCCTGCTATCTATCCCAAATCCTGAGCCAGAAGCAGCCATATTCCGCAAAGCCTTCCAGCAAACCCGAGCAAGGGGACTTGGAAGAAACAAAATGAAGTGTCAGAATTTTTATCCCAACACTTAAAAGTATTACATAAAACAGCTTTCCTTGTGGATTATTCACCTTACACCAACTGATTACATGCTCCGCTAATTATTATTCATTATTAAATTAAAAATATTAAAATAATTCTTTTCCTTTTTGTTATTTTTGTTATATATGATTTATACTTCTGTCATTTTGCTCTGTCCTAGTTGTAGCTCTCCCAAAAATTGCCTGGAATTTCCAGTCATACTATTCTGTTGTTTTTCCCCTGTTAATCTAATAAACCAAAGTATCTTTTATATGATCAAACTTTTCTGTTTTCAGATATAACAGGGTAATGACTGGAATTAATGTATGAGTATGAATTTTTTTTTTCCTTGTTATACATGGATGTGAGCTTTTTTTCCCCCCCCCATACATTACTTATTAAGACAGCTTCTCATGCCATACATGAAAAATATTTGAAATGCATTATATTTCTTCCCTTCTACCAGTACTTCTTGTTCAGCAGGGGGTAAAAATGCTCCTTTTTTACATACCTTCTCCTTGCTATGTAGCTTAGGTGTAAATAAAATATGAACTTATTCTATATCTTATTTCTTCTGTTTCTAAAACAATGCACAGTGTGTGTAGTCAGTCTGCTACCTGTTTCTTGTATGTCTGCAACAATGTGTCTCTTGGGCTCCCCTTTTGGCTTCTGTTATAAGGGAAAAGCAACGTTTCTACAGGTGATGGATTTAGCTATATTTTGTCTTCTGGGGAGAACTCTGTCCCCACAAGATTGATTCAGACTCTTCTTTAATAATTTCGGACTATCTGCTTGAGACTGAATGTAGGGCGAGTTTTTAACATAATAACAATTACCGCTTTTTCACTGCTGTTAGTTGCAGTTTCTTTCTCACCCATGTGCTTAGAGCTTAGCTCCCTCCCTAGAGGGAACAGTCATTCCTGTAAGTTGCATTTTTCACCTATTTACATTCTCTTACCTGTTCCCAACTAAATGCTGGTGCATGGGCTGGGCTGATGTACAAGAAAGGAATGTCCTGCTTGATTAAAATTGGGTTGTAGACTATTCCCCTGTATTGGAGCAGTGAGCTGGCAGAGGTGATGTTCTTTTTTTTGTCAGCAGCCCATGTTGCTGGAGCTCGAAAACTACTGTGGAGCGATAAAATCAGTTTCATTTAATTTCATTTCTTCTTTCTGTGGTTGCAGCTTACCTTAATTGACATAATGGGTACAAACTTTGAAATTCCCCCTAACCATTTTCATGAGCTCTATCTTCTGTGGAGTATCGTTAGAAGTGACTTCAGGGTCAGATAATTGCTTAACTTTCATAATCCCACGATCTTCATTATGTATTGGACAACTATGATTGTGCTGTAAATTCTAATTGCATAGTTCAGGGTTAATTCTGTGTTTTCCAGTGAACACTCCGTTTCTCTTCTAGATCTCAATTACAATCTTATCTCATATCTGGTCCTAGTTAGACTTGCAAAATTGGCTTAGATTGATCACAACCCTCTCTGTAATTTCACATTCTTCTGTTCCCTGATTAAAAGCACATACTTCATGTGTTTCATTTTTACAAGGAATGTAGTGCTCCTCAAATGTCTGGTACGGTTTCATAGTTAGACTTCTATTTCTAAGATAGCTGAAAACTATTAAACATTTGTGCTCTGAATCAGACAGTGCTGTGTGAAAAATCAGACCTCCTCCTGTGCATCTTTAGGGTTTTTTTTTGCCTCTATTCTTTGCAAGTACATCTGAAGTGCTGTTTGAACTTCCTAATGTTTTTCCTTTCTGTAGGTGTTTCCAACTCTCATTGTGCTTTTAGTTACCTCATACATCTAGGGCTCTCATAATTTAAAAACCAAAAAAGTCATTATTGCATCGGTTACTAGTCTGAAATCAGAGTCAAGCTGCTGGGCGCAGTGCAGGGTATCACCACAGTTTGAGCAGATCTAGCTGCAAGAAGTTGCCACCTTCAGAGAAGTCTTTGTCCTTGTCCCTGATGCTGGGCTGTACAGTCCTGCAGCCATCCTGCTGTATTAGCAGCATACAGCTACCCAGCCAGCCAGAGCTGCTTCCCAGTCTGACTGAAAGCTAACCAACAAGTCCTGTTAGAAGTGTGGGATCGGCTGTGCAAATAGGCAGGAGGAAGAGGTGGCAACATGCATCTGGGGAGGAGCAAGAGGGATACAACTGCACCTTTTCTGCACTGGTTTGCAGTTAGCTCAGTTTAGACTCACCTTGAAATGACACCTACAGACTTGCATTACCCAGTGCTGCAGGCACAGTTGCTTCTGTATTACTCTGGGATAGTAGGTCCAACAGGCTGCCTTGCTGACTGCTGTTGTGTGGCTGTGCCCCCCGTTGCAGCGTCACCTCTTCGCTGAGTAAGTCCAGGCTGTTGCAGGCATCAGCATGGTTAACAGTGGCAAATTTTGGAGAAGGTTTAGTTTTCTTGGGTTTGAGCCCTTTTTTTTTTGGACATTTTTTCCCCTCTTTATTATTGTTAATTTCTTTTTAAAACTCTGAAAAAACATTTTTGTACTGGTAGTTAAGTAGAAACACAGCTTCCACACCAAGCGTAGGGAAAATTATTATTACCTGTATTACCTCTTAGGTTGTAGTTATTTGTCTGATAAGGAATATTTAGAATTAAAAGACTCATAAAAAAAATATCCTTCCCCTTTCTTGTCCCTCATCTTTACAATACAGCTGAAGATATACAGAGGTGATGTTTTCCAGAAAAAAATAAAACCCAATAAATGAAAACCCAACCTTTTCAGTTTGTACTGAAAGATGGCTGAATTTATATGTGAAATGCATAGGTTAAAGAGTTCCACTGCTTGTGTATACACTTCTAAATTCTAAAAAGCAATGTTTTAATATTCTCTTAATGAACTTAAATGCAAGTTATAGGAAAAATCAAGCAAGGAAAATAAAAATAAATAATGAAACATGCTTTTGTTCTGAATCGCTTTAAAAACCTACTATGAAATATGCCCCTCCCAGGGTTCTGAATCCTTTTCTCCTTGGTCTTAAACAGCAGATCTCTCAACTTGGTTGATACCCAGAGCACGGTGGGAGGCGCTGTAATCTGCAGGCACACTTGCAGCTGGGAAAAGCAGCATTTCTCATGAGACTCCTTTGAACGTAGCACCCCATCTGCTTCATAATGTTGCATCCTGTTTCTGGGACCACATGTGAGGCACAGCTGGTTGGAGGTCTAAGTGGTATTATCTGGCACAAAGGGTTCCTGGAGCTGGAGAGAGAAGCCTTTCTGTTGAACTGTGAATGCAGAAGTTGCCAGCATCACAGCAGGGGACAATGAAACGGGGTCTGGAGAAGAAATCCTCCTGCACTGAAATGCTGGGGTCTGAACCCCGAGCCCTGCATTAACGTTGACATACGGGTGATTCCCACAGCCCTTCATAAAGAGGTGGTGAGTTTGCCTTAGAGCTTCCCCCCAGGGTGCGGCCGGCCCTGCAGGGAGAGCCGTAAGGGAAATGAGCCCCAGGGGTCCCGCACTGAGTTGACAAAGGTCAGGTGTCTGCTGGGGGATAAAAGCTGGGACCACTGGCAGGGAGTCAGGAGGGGGCCAAGTTACGTCCTTTGTGAGATTGTTGGGGATGGCGTCAATTATGTACCAGCTGATTGATCTGTTTGTACCCCCAGTGATCATTCATGGAATGTCCTTCTTGTCTACAATACGGTCTGGGTATTGGATTCTCTTCCTGCTGGTGCTATCATTTTTGTTGGGCCTGGTCATTGGCGAAACATGCACAGAAACTTAACAGCCAACATTCAAGGGAGGTTTCTAATCAGTAGCATTCTAGAACAGCCTCCCAGTAAGACTAGTGGGACAAGAAACCTAACAGGTTTCAGTAACAAGTTACATAAATTCATGAATGTGATTATATACTGTTATTATACAGAAGCAGGGAATAGGACTCAGTGATTGAAGAAGTTCCTGCTAGATTTAAATCCTAAACCAAATAAGAAAGGCATTTGGCATTTTCTCAGCTGAAATATACAAGTGAAACAGGGAGAAGAAGAGAAACTCAACCTGAGAAACCTTCAGCACATCTGAATGGGCTTCCTCGTAGAAACTATAGCTGAAGTTTAACTCTGGAACATAAAAATGCTTATTCTGTACTGACAATCTTGGTACTGATGCGTACATCAATAACTGCTCACATCCTGTCATACTGAATCTATCACATCCGCCTAGGGCCTGGAAATGTAATCTGCAAACTGCCAGACCACCAGGCCACTTTTGTATTCCCAGCACCCTGTGCTGCTGTAACGTAAATGGTCCATCAGCCTGGCCATTGCAAGCTTGAGGGTAGTGTAAGACAAACTAAACTGTATAAAGAAGAAGAAACTCCATGGTGAATAGTCAGGTTCCATGTTTAATTAAAAAGCTTCTTATTTATGTGAGGTTACTAGAGGACTTCTAATTCACTGCACTAGAATTACATAAAAACCAAGGCAATTCAGATAGAACTGGTATTTTATTGGTACAGGTTTTAGCCTTGACTATTAAATCTGGCTTCTCCCCTGTGAAAAAAACAGAGAATTTCCTCTATTGTTTTTTTGCCCTCTGGTGAGAAAATCTACAAGTAAACCTTAAGTATTTACAAAAAAGAATGAAAAGAAGGAAAGGAAATGCAACAGACAGAATTTGGACTATGTTTAAGTTAGAACTTAATTAGAAATAGGCCAAATACTAATCCTTAATTAAATGTATAGTAACAATATTCTGAAATATGCATATTAAAACTTAAAGTTAGATTAAACCAACTTTAAACATTATTTCAATTTGTTCAAACATAAGCTTTCTTTTTTAAAAAAATGCTTTGCCATGTGCCTCTCTCAGAACAATCCTTTATATTAAATGCAGAAAGCTTCTAAAAATGCTCTGATAGCAAGACTGTGAAGTGCAAGTTTACATGCAGTGTTGAAGATATTCATTAAAATTGTAATTAGACTCACGATTAAATTCAGCTGCAGTAGAAACTTTGTGTTTAAGTGTTGCTACAGGAAGAAACCTCCAGTCTGAAAATTAGTTCAGCAGGCTGAGCTATTTTAATTATGCAGAGTTGATTATCATTGGAGAAAGAAACCTTTATTACCACACCAGAATGCTGATTCCTTCCATCCCCCCAGTACACTGCCTGTTTTTCTGGGCTACACCGTGGTATGTTTTGATAGCCTAACGACGTTCTCTGTAAATAACAGGAGAGTTAATCTGAGCCAGTTCAGGATCCTACTATTAACATTTTATTAAATGACCATTGGTGTGGTCATTTAATGTAGCACTTACCTTGCTTATCATGTTACAGCGGTAGCTTCTAGTTGCATAGAGAGACTTGGACTTGTAGTGAGATGTTTTTCAGTCTGCAGACTTTTGCAAAGCTGCATTCCAAGGCAACATCTTGTTTCCATTTTTGCAAACCCAAAGCTAGTGACAGAGATGCTGATGGATGGCTCTAACTGTCTAAAATGTCACAAATATACCTAAATTTGGCAAACCTGATTATAGCAGAAGGAAATGTCCCTCCCCCTATTCATGTCTAATTTGATTAGAGAGAGAGTCCCCTGTCTTAGCAGCAGATTTTATACATCAGTTGAGACGAGCTTGATTCTCCAAAATGGAACTCGACTTTATTTCAAGTGAAAAAGCAGAGGGTACAGCACACACTCTCCTTGCCAACCTCTTCATGAGCATGTCCTAGTATGTGTGGAGGTGATGAGTAGCTTTGCAAAGATTTTTGGGCAGGGTAATCCAACTGCAGTGTTCCACCCTGCTCCTTGGGAGACTGCTCAGACTGCAGTGGCCAGAGAGGCAAGGGAGTTGGTGCTCTGGCCTCAAACAGTTCCTCCGTCCACCTCCTGATCTTCCTTCATTGCCCTGGAATTTAATTTCCAAGCATCACACACAGATTATTCACTGCTATTTTGTTTTCAGGCGTGTGAGTTTTAAGAGTACCTTTGGGATTCATTTATTTCTTGTGTTGTTTTGTTTTGCTTTGTTTTCTGCTTCATATCTGCTGCTTTTCAGCACGTACCTTCCCCAAATATGCCAGCTTTCTCTAAGCTGGTCCTTCTTTGTGTATGTCTCTGATTCTGTGAATCTTGGAGATGTCTGAATATTGAAATATAAACTATGTAAGGTATGAACTGTTCCTTTCACTTGTCATAAAGAAATGTATATGTCAAAATAAATTGATGGGTTTAGCCAGATTTACAAACTTACAGCCCAACCACCTATTTAGGTGCTCTTTTGTGATGAATTACACTTTCCCCCTATTCTCTATATACTAGTGCTTAGAAATATTTTTTTTTATTTTATTTTATTTTAAAACCTTTAAGGTGGAATTGTGTTAATACATCCAGGTGGGCTAATTCACATGGAAAGGCATGACCAGACGAAAGGAAGACTAGGCAGTTCATGGAAAGGTGTGGCAAGCTTGTTCTGTAGTGTAATGCAAACCTGCAGTTCCTCATCCACTTGCTATTGTTACTGTTGCTAAAAATAGAGAAAATCCTCAGCTAAGACTTCAGACCAAATAGATCTCACACTGCTGTCACCTCTCACCCAGCTATCATATTCTTTTTTTTTTTTTTAAAGGATGAATTGCTATTTGTGTTTGCCGTAAAATGCCTTTTTTTTTGGATGCACAAATTTAAGATTAATCCTTGATTTCTGTAGATGTTCCTACACAGCTATTTTTTTAATTATAATTATTTTCAGTAGTGCACTGTATTAGGGGCTATCCCCATGTCTCTGACAGCCCTGGCCTGTTATTAATGAAGTTGCATGTTTTCCCTTTGGAGGGAGGTGAACAGACCTACAGCTCCGCGACCTGACTGAATTCTGTGCTATTGGCTAATGTATTTTGAAAGGATATGGAAGTTCCTGGTACAGAGACAGCCTGGGTGAATATCTGGGATTCTGAAGCCTAGATAGGGACATAAACAATTTTTAGCAACATTTGAAGAGTGATTTTACTTCGTTTTTTCTTTGTTAATAATGTTGCCAGGAAGCACTCTGGAGCAACCCTAAGCCTGCATTAACTGAGATTGTCTCATTTATTTCTTAGCTTTTTTAACAGTAACAAACCTATGACAGGTATCCAAGAGTACAAGAGTAGTTTGCCCTCTCTGTCAGTGGGAAGTCTTTGTGTATGTCCACTTGTGCTCCACAGGAAAGCAGAGATTACATGTCCTCTTTTTAATTTGGTCAAGTGTAAGCATCCAGTGTAGGCAGACATAGTTCTTAATCTTTACTTTTGCAGTTTTTTTCAGGGGTTATTGTACCTGCTAGATAGTTCCAAATTAACTAAGATAGGCATGGGGTTGTCTAAGGGATATTCCATTAAATCCTCTGATGTCCCTTTACTGGGAGGGGATTTTAAAGGATGTGTGAAGAGTGGAGGAGAAAGACAGAAGGCAGTATCAGTGCACATCTCATTCTGGGCCTTGAAACGCTTTCTGAAAGGTTTGCAGACCCTTGATCTCACTGGAAATTATTTCTGCAGATGTCTTAATTGTTCTTTTTTGTACTTTGGGATTTTTTTTTGTTTCCTCCCCCCCCGGTCTATGTTTTATACAGTACAAAATACATGGTACTGGTGGGTTTTTTAATTGATTTACAGAATATATTTTTTTCTTTCATGTTATTTTCTATTTTACTGTCTGCATTAGCGAAGTCAAGGGTAGTCATTTGTTGTGATTCTGCTGGTTGCCAATTCTTGCTGTTACATCTTTGTATTACAATGGAGGCTTTTAGTCATATGTCATCTCAATGACTTTTTCTAAATACATAAGTTTTTTTCTTTGTTCTAGGAAATAAACAATTCTCAGTTTTTATAATAATGTATATATCCTTCTCTATTGAAATATTCAATGTATCAAAAATATGAGTTTTAAGAATTATTAGTATAACATGATAAATAGGAACCATACCAGGTTTGGCAGTAATACAAGTGAAAATATTCTTTAGTCTTTGTCTTCTTAAACAGCTCTGTGCACATCATGGAGGATGGATTAACACGCAAGTCATTTAAAGAGCCGTTTTTACTACTGATCTAAAGCCTAAAGCAGTCAAAACCTGTTTTAAGTAATAGACATTAAAGGGACTTTTTTCCCCACCACTTCTCTGCTCTTTCCTTTCTGAAAGAATACTTAGTTTGTGTCAGTAGATAGTCAATGAATTTATATTTTGAAATTTGAAGTTGCCATTGAGTGTTCATTTGCTGCAAAATATTGCCTTTACAATAAAAGAAACACTTGCTGGTTACCTTTATAGACATTATTTAAGATATTCATAAGCAAAGAAGCATATATTCAAATTATTATCTGAAGTAGATTCAAGCATTAAATGTTTTACTATTCTAGTGATTCATATTTTGAACATCTTTTGGAGGTGACTGAAATTCACTTAAGAGAGATAAAACAGTACTGTGAATTTTAAAAAGTTAATTAATTTAAACATGTTGAATGTTTAAGTAAATAAGATTATAAAAATTTTTCACATAAAAAAATGCAATTATTTGACAAAATAAGTATTTTCTGCAATAAAGGAACTGATGTAATACCTTCTGGGGACTGAGTAAGACAGAATTTAGAAGTAGTAGATCTCATTCACTAATACCTCGTTCTAGCACGAATCTTGGAGGGGGGAAAAAGTTTGGTTTTTTCAGGTTACAGGTTGCTCTGTTTTTCATTATCTAATCACTGAGTCTGCTAGTTGAATAAGCAGAAGTGAAGAGAATATCCCCTCTCCCTGGTCTTCAGAGGCTACTGCAATAAAGTCTGATTGAAAAACAAACTGTAGTATTAAGGTTTTAATGAGACACTTTAACCCTGCTCTTGAGACTTTCACAAAGATTGTCATCACTTGAAATGTAATTTTAAATAGGCTTATTTTAAAACTGAAAGTATTATTTATTTTTAAAGTATAATTTTTCCCAAACTGCTTAAAGATAGCTTAATTACTCCTATTAGATATTAATTTGGTTTAATTCTTTTAGCTGACCCTACATAGACACAGACAGCACTGGAAATGAACACAATATCATGTGAGAAGCATTCCTAGCTGCCTTTTAACTCCAACAGGGAAAAAGGAACCAAAACCAGTGCCATGGACATCTTTTGTTTTCTGTCATTTTACCTGGATTGTGCTTCTTTCTGTCCAGATGGTGAAGGACATGCACTTATACTGAAAAAAAAGGAGATTTAAAACAGACCCACACAGTCTTCATCCTCTAAACTGTGTTCTGTGAACTGTAGAGTGTTTTCTGTCCCCACTCATGTCAGGAGGATGTGAAGCATTTGTCATGCTTGAAAAACTGAGTCCTTGGCTTTTGGCTTGTAGGTATAGTGGAATAAGTGCATATAATTTTTACAGATCTAAATGCTGTAGTTTTTGCTCAAAGATTCTTCCAGCTTGGGACCATGATGATTAAGTGAAAATGTGGCTTGAACCATCGGTTGGCAACAGTTCTGAACTGGTGTGTTGGGCAAAAATGCCCTGCAGCAAGGAAATGGTGGTGGGTGACAGGGTTAAGTGTTAACAGGCCAAAAGTCACTTCCTCATCAAATTTGTGAAGTATGATTTCTGAGCACAGTTGTGAAGCCAGTGAGAGAACTTTCGCTCAAATTACTACATTTAAAAAAAAATGATATTTTACAAATTAATTTTTCAGGTTGAGCCTCTTTTTGTTGCTGAACAGAAAAATCTTGAGTAGGAGTTATGGAAGGATAAAAGAAGTCATCTAGGATTAAGGCCTCACAGCTGTTTGACAGTTTCCTTTGCCTTTTTAATTTTTTATTTTCCTTTCAAGTATCTCTTGGTATCTCAGTGGAATTGGAAGAAAAATTATTAACACAATACTACAGCTTGCAGTTGCAAGGGAACTATATTTGCGCACTAGGCAGGTAGGCTAAAAATGGCTTAAGGGAGCAGCAAATATTTTTGGTATGTGTTTTAAGTGCTTGAGAGTGGAGACATCTGAAAAGCATCGAGGGAAATAATGAAGCAGCTAAACCTGTCTGAATATTTATTTTTCCTCAGTCATGTTTATATACTAGCTAGTCCATTTATTTATTTTAAAACTACCTCGTATCTGCATACACAAAAGAATCTCCTGGGTTGTTTCCCTTGCGGCTTTTCCCTTGTGGGCAGAATCTTACTTCTTTACCTCATGTTATAAAGTGTGCTGTCTGCTGTGAAACCTACGTAATTTGGTTTTTCTAGACCAAGAACTATCTTTGAAGGTATAGAAATTGTCGTTCAGTATAGAAATTTAACTATGCACAGCACGATGGCACATTGCTGTGAAGGAAATGATTTAAGAATGGAGATCACCTGTACAAAGAACAGCGCAGACAGTTCCCACACACCATTTCTTGCTGTAACAGCAGACCAGCTTCACAGAGGTGCTCTAGGCTGGTACTAAAAGATGGTGAGAAGAGCAGGATTATTTCCCACTTTCCTTGGTGAATACCTCCTTCCCAAGCTTGTTGTGGGGAAGACTGAAGGGTCATCTGTGCAAAGGAACAGAGATTACCTATAAAATGTACTTCTGGCAGGTGTTAAATTGCTAGTGTAAACAAGGTAGTGGTGTAAATTTTATGTGTTAGTTAAGGAGAAGAAGTGCCAGAACCAAACTATCACTTTAGCTCAGGCTAAGCAGTAGAGTTAGAAAGGCTTCCACTCACCCAGCCCTTGCCATAAGGTTAGTGGGCACGAGCATCTGCAGATCAAGATTAAATTTAAGGGATGTGAGATGTGGCATTGTCTGTCTGATTCTTTTCAATTTAAGAAGAGGAGAAAGAGATGCTATAAATGATGGTAGAAGAGAGTCTGATTCTCCAAACCAGCATCTCTCAGTATCTCATGAGAGACTCACATGCCAATTCAACTGCCTCGTCTGGCACTCCTTTCCTTGCTTCAATTACTTTCTACTCTTATTTCACGTGCCAGTGTTGCTATCTTCACTAACAAGATTATACTTACAACCTATTTGTGTTAGACATCTCTTGTCCCTCAAATACCCCATAATACTTCATACTCTACCTCAGGTCCTAATGGAAACCACTCAACTAAAATAAAAAGGGCACACAAGCTTTGTACCTTCCCAGTGCCTGCTACATTTTTTAGTGATGAAGAAAAGAATTTGAAAACAGCTATCTGGAGCAAATACACTCCCAGTAACACTTATGGAAATGCCTAACTTGCTACAAATGTTATTTGACATTTCCTCACCTGTGTTGAAGGGGCTGTGATGACTGATAGATAGAAGGGCCACATGACTCTCTGTCTGTCATAGGTTCTTCCCTATTTAGAGCCCAAGTGCTGCTTTGCTACCCTCTGAGATGAACTCTCAGAAAAGTCAAATGAAGAAATTACTGTAGATCTGTGAACAGAAGTACATTGTCAGTGAATACTCCTTTTGTGTGTGTGCATAAATGGAAACATGTCACTGCGGAGAAAAGCTGGTGTTAGAAAAGGAAATAACATTTACTGCTCAAGAATCCTGCATGTAGGGCAAAATGTTCCACCTTCTTCTTCTCGAGCTGTTTGCAAACAAAATTTCTCCCTTTTTAAATTGAGATGTAGAAAACAAAGTCTTCTTGCTATCTAGAACTTGCACTGCACTTGTTTCTTTGCCAGCTCCCTAAATATACAGGTATCATGTGCTTGCTGGATGGGTGACCAAAAGCATTGCTTTAGTGCTGAAACAATGGTTTTGCAGTCGTTGTTTGTTGATTGTTGCAAAGGTGCCTCTGCACACTGTGAAGTCAAATTAATAGAAGCAAGGAAAATACCGCTTGTAGACAATCAGTTTAATGTAATGAACCTTTTGACATTTTATCATGCTCTTAAGTTTCAGAAGGCTGTGAAGAATTGGCAGGGTTTTCTTTGGCTGCGTTCGTACTCAGGATGCCACAAAGCAGTTTTGGATGGAGAGAAGAAAAATAAGCAAGAAAGGACTGAGTTCTAGCACTGAAATAGGAGATATGGTCAAAATCACATGTTTATTGATTGATGTGATTGTGTTAGCTCAACTTTCCACCTTTTCAAAATAATAATTTTCAGAAGAAATAAATGCAACAATATAAGACTTTTTAAAATCTAGTATTTCTCTACTTCCCATTCAGATGATGGCTTAAAAAGAATTTACCAGTTTGATTAGAAGCATTGTTATCATGTAGCGTATGACATCTGCCAACTTGCGAAAGGAAGATTTAATAGAATATTGCCATTTTAACCCCTTACTTGCACTGTTCCTTTCAAAGCAATCTATACTTGCAGAGGTTCTCTGAATTTATGCAACTTTATGCAACTGTGGAGATACAGATAAAATGGAAACATAGTCATGAGCTGTTTAAGGGGAAACAGGTCACTGAACGGTGCTACTGCCACTGGAACTAATACTTGAACCTTTTTGTCACGGGTGATCTCCAAGATTTTATTAGCTCTCAAAATTATCAGTTAAACCTTCTCCTGCAAGAACAGAAAACAGACAGAGGAGTGAAACTGCCTCAGAAGTAGGAGCTGGTTTATGTAGCTAAATTCCAGAAAGTGGCCTGACAGCCTCTGACATGATGGACATCACAAATGTCCTCAATCAGTGGATTCATAGTCACCTTGGGCCATTGCAAACTGTGTGTAATTGTTGCAGCTGTGCTGAGCAGAGAGCTTTTTTGTGTGTGTGTGTGTGTGTGTGTGTTTCATTTTGGAGATGTCAGTGAGGTATAATGCCTTGTAAAGGAGGCAGGAGTGACTCAGAAGATTTTATAGGGCTAGAATATTTGTTTTCCTTGCCTGAGCTTGCAGCCTAAGTCCTTTCCAAAGTGCTTTTGAAGATGCTTTTCAGCATGCCCAACAACAACCCTACCTCATTAGTAGTCACCAGATGAAGCTGCACTTTCTAGTAAATGGGCTAGCTGGGCAAAAGCATTTCATGTCAGAGCCCATTTCAATAAACTTCAGTAGAACAACATAGTGAAGGAGCACAACTAGGCCAAGAAATTTTTGTATTGCTGAAACATGAGAGGAACATTGCTGCCAACTGCTCTGTACTCCACTGAGCAGGATACAGTTTCACTTCAGCTGAATTCCTGAGTGAAAGTTCCTGGTCCTTCTACTGAATAGGGCAAAGCTGCATTGAGCCATTCAGGATTTATGTATTTTGTTAATTATTTATGTATTGATAGGAATAATGCTGACAGTTATGGTGAAGTCCTCAAAATTTGAGGTATGAGGGGGAACGATGTAGAATTCATGTATTTTATCAGCTTTATGACAGAACTGATAAGGAGTTTGTCTTGATGATTCCTTAATGTCGGGGGGAAATTATAATAATAAAGAAGAATGCAAATGCATAGTTAATAGAGGACAACGTAGATGATCGTCTCATAATATCCGTTAGCTATTACAGAGGATGAAAGCTAAAATAGCCTTCTGCTGCGGTCTCTTGGGCTTTACTTCTGAGTTCTTGTCTAATACACACAGAATTTGATCAACAAGGGTCAATCAGGAGAAATTATAGAAGTTTCTGGGCTTCAGCAGTCTTGGATCATCACTTCTAGCACTGAACAAATGCGAAAAGGAGTGCATGCCTCTTCCTTTTGCAAATTATGGACAGTTCTCACAGGGAAGACATATTAGTCACATTAGGTCAAACTGCTGCCAACAGAATAAGACTAATTTCAAAATGGTTTACCCGTGAAAAGCTACAAAACATGGCGGCATGCGAGCCAGACCTGAGCAGTTAGCTGTCGTATTGCCACACCATTCTTACAACTTAGGCAAAGTGTCAAAGGTTGATTGTTATTCATGAGAAAACACTGAAGAAAATACATCAGGAAAAGACCCTTTTTGCACCATAACGTCTCTACCCTCATTTCTGAATAGACATCAGGACCTGGGTTTGGCAATTTTGATGTTTTGCAGTAAACAGCCAAATAACATCAAATGAGTTAGTGAGGTTTCCAGCAATATATGTACTCTTGCCCTTTGATTGATTCCTTGATGCCATGTTTCTGTGCTCTCACACCACCTGCTTCAGCAATTTTCTGCCCTGGATGGATCCTGAACCTCTGGCTGCCGTTTGGCCTGCTGTGTGGGGGCTGTTCTTTCCCTTAAGCTACTTCTCCTCCAGTGGTTACTATCCTGAAGCACTCACTGCTTTTAAGCTGTGCAAAGTGTCTGGTGCACAGTCCTCACTGAAAATGTGGGCTAAGTTTTTTGGAGATTGTTAGGAGGAAGTGGCATTATGATATTTAATTTTCTTCCTTTTTGTCCACCTCTGGAAGAGGTTCCTGCAAAATTTAGAATCACCACTCCTACAGTTCAAGCAATTTCCCTGCATTGGCTTGCAAGGGCAGGGCTGCCTGCGGTCACAGCCTGATGCAAAGCTCTTCCTGACCCATCTCTTTGCATGTCTCCATACAACTGTTCCTTCATCACAGCTTGCGAAGGGGCCTTAAGGAAGGACTTCCTTCCCTGGGGAAATCTCTTCTAGGGGTTTTATGTCACTCTATTGGCCTCATATGTATATGGACCTCACCAGTAGAAAGAATTCTTTCCTTTGGAAGATTTGTTGTCCTAGACAAGATTAAAATTTCTGCTCTTATAATCCCACTGGAAAACTAGAAGGAACAATACTAATTTAGGTTTTTGCCAGATGTCCTGGTTTTCAACTTTATTGCCCAAAACCAAGAGTACAAGAGAAGCGTAAACTGTAACTCTTAGCTATCAACACACTGTTTGACTATGCAGGGAAGTTTCAGTGCCTGACCGATAGGAAGTGGTTTGTTATGATTTACAGACTAGCCATGTAGAGTCACGGTATGAAGAACCTCCCAGTGTTACTTTCTGACAATGACTACACTTTAAAGTAAAATTAGAAACTCTTTCAAAGCTGATTTTAAATTATTCTGTGAAGAACTTGCCTTCCTAAAGTTGCCTAATTCATGACTTAAAAGATATCCAAGTATATAAATTTACCTGAGAAACAATGAACTAGTGCTTTCACTCCCTAATCTAAATGTGTTATGTTGTAAGGAAATATTTTGACCAGCTAGAACAAATTTCATAATGCCATTTAGATAAATGAAGATATTTTCTTGAACTAAATATTCTGGGATCAGCTAACAGTACAGAACTTACTTTTGTAAGTACTTTTGAATTTGGTATGAATAATCCTGGCTTTCTTTATCAAAAATATGGAGGAATATCACCCACTGCTTTCAGCACGTACAGCGTTCTGTAAAACAGCTATAAAATTTGCACTTATCAAACTGCCAGAATAGAACCTCTGTTGTTGGTCAAATGTTAAAAATATTTTTCTAATTCCATGGCACTAATGTTGTCCCCATGATGCCTGCATTATTCCTAAACAATTAGTAAACACACTGTAGTAGTAGGTTAGTTGATATTCATAGGAAATAATTGTCAAGCGATTTTGTTGATCTTGCGATCTGAATAAAAGATAAAGTAGGTTTCTGATGGAATTTTTTAAATGCAAACTACTTGCTTCTTTTTTCTTTTAAAGTAAAATAAAAAGTGAAACAACAACAACAAATAATACTAATAAAGAAAACTAAACACACACAAAAAAGCTGAGAAAGATTTTGTCATACCTATAGTACTACCAGCTGTCTACACACGAAAGTAATGTGAGGTGATGCTTTCCATTCTTTTATTTCTGCTTGCAGTTAGATTTTTTTTCTTATTAGGGAAAATATATATTCCCTGTTTAAGAAATTGCAACTTGAAATAAAAAGGCAAATACATTTCAGAGAAGGGGGGGATACCATCATTATCATTATAACTACATTTTTTGCGTGATCTTTATGATAAAGGAATGTAAAGCAATAGAAGCTGAGAAAGGTTTGTGCAGCATTGTGTTACTGTGTCTGTAAAACCTCTTTCTCTCTTTTCTTTCTCTGTAGAATGTTAAATAGAAGCCCTAGCTTGGGAATCGATAGTTCAATTAGATTATATGGTAGGGTTTTGGATGACTGTTAGCATAGCCAGGAGATTACTTTCCTTGGATATTGGAAGGAAGCTGCTCTGGAATGGAAGCCTGTAACTGCACCTTTTGCTAGCTTGCACTGGGACAAAACTGCAGCAAGAAAGAGCTATAAGCTTGTGGTTTTATATTATGCTTGCTGGATGCCCAGGGACTAAAACGTAATTAGCTATCCCACATCCAGAAGGAAACAGAACCATTTGCAATACATACAGACAATGAACGGAAGTATTAGGCCTGGGTCCCAAAAAGTATGTACTTCACTTGAAGTATGCAAATTGTTGCACTGGAGTCAACAATACTGTCTAAGTGCCTTAGAGTATTGGAACATGAGTGCCATAAACTGAAACTGCACAGACATTATGGGATAGCTGACTAGAAGACTTCATCTGGATAGTAAAAAGAGAGGTATGTTCCATGCTGGGGTAAAATCCAAACTAAAGTTTGCTTTTAAAAATCTTTAATAAGCATAGAGGTATGCAAATAACCCTGCCTAAAAGCAACACAAATAGCTTGGCCAAGAGAAAGAATGCAATGTTGACCTCCTAAAAATAAATGTTTGTAAATTCTCTTTTCCAAAAAACCTCAAGCAGAGTGTTAGCCATTCTGTGACAACAACATCCATGGACATTGCGCAAATGCCCTTTTGAATATTTATTGGATCCCGAACACTAAAATGTTTGAACATGAACTTATTTGATAGCTATGTGTTCATTTATATACATCACACTAGATTAAATAGGCTTTGGTTTTCGGTTTCCCACACACACTACTCTCACACAGACAAGTATATTTCATTTTGGGAAGCTTAATTTTTCATAGACTATTCCTGTAAAAATGTGACATGGATTGGAGTAGAGATAAGTATCTGTTCTCCTTGTTAAGTAGTAGTGTGTCATTTCTAAAGCAAAAGTTATCATCTAGGTGATCTTCTGGTAAATTCTTAAAGTAAGAAATAAACCTGAATTGTAAATTTAAAGAAGGCTAAAGTTTTCCATAAAGATGTCTTTTCTTGAAGCAACCTTTTAGTGTTTTATAAATGATCTGTCTGTTCAATAGTATAGGGATATTGCAGGCATCCTTTGTGATTCTCAGGCATTGCTTATTATCATAAGATTTCTGGATGAGAGGTTTGAAAAGGTTAGTCTTTATTCTTCTAATGACCAATTTAGAGAAGCTGTAACGAATCACAATTAGAAAAATCACAGATTTTTATATTGATCAAACTTCAGCTGCTCACTCAAATAATTAATTTGGGAACAAGAGCAAGGTGGGTAATTTTGAAATGCAGAGTGTATGAGATCCCTGATATCAGGGCTGCTTATCTGGGGAGAGTTTTCTGTTTTGTTTGTTTCCAAATGTGTCTACAACTGTCCTGCCTCTTTCTAAAGGGCACTAGGGTTTGTAAAAGGAGGAATGACTAACATTAGTAAAAGGAGGAATGGACTGAGCTGTGTTTAGTGCTGGCTTCAGTTGCATGAGGGAGAACTGAACTGCAACTGATCTCTGAAAGCAGAGCCATCAGGGAAGCTAGGGACACTAGTGGAAGAAGCAGGAAGGTTATAAAGGACCTCTTTACAAGGGAAAACTGAACATGGGGACATAATAAAATGGAGCTGGAAAAGAGAAAGATGCAAACAGAAAAAATAATATTAGCAGTAAATATCACAGCAAATAACATCCTTTTCCTGACTTGATCCGAGCTAAACATTACTGCAAAGATAGACCGTTATATTTTCCCATTGCTCACCCTTTGGAGAGAGTTCTCTTGCTGTCTCATTCTCACCTACAAATATGGTATTATATAAGATATAAATGCATTATCTAAAATCTAGTTACCATCCTTAGGCACCTAGAATGGAGAGTTACACTGAGTGGAGTGACAATTGCTAATGAGCCTATGAACAACTTCTGAACTTTGCTTTGTCTTACGGAGTCACCATAAGCATCCATTTCTGTTTTGATTGCACGTCTGTTTACTTTCATCTTTTCACCATCACATTGGGCCAGAAATCAAAGACTAACAGTGACAGTTTACATGGCAACAACTCTGTAAAAGTAAATAGAGAAGAATTCATGAAGTCATTACTTTAAAATATGAGTTATCTGCTGAAGTATTCCAACTGTTTCTGACCAAGTCTTGTCAAAGGAAATGAAAAACACCTTCCCAAGCACTGGAGGGGAGACGGGCAGAGATAAGTTGTAATGGACTGACCAGAACCAAAGCATATTTGCATGATTTAGAAGAGATATCTAAGGGAAGAAATCCTGGAGTTATACATTTAGATTTAGTCCCTGCACATGAAAACTATAAACCAAAGGAAAAAAGCTTTGCTTAAACTACAAAATGTACATGCAAAATGTGCTGGACAGTCAAAGAAAGATGCTGCTAAAGCCTGGAGAGAAAGCTAAATTTCCATGAGTGCAGAGTGGTGGGACTCAAACTCCATGCACATCTGACTGTGTTAACTACAGTGGACGAAAGGTTCTTTCGTTTTCACTAAAATTGAAAGAGAAGTAGCCACAAAATATAGGGATTCTGGTTTATCCCTTAGTCTGCTAACCTATTTGAAGATAAAGAAGAAAATGCATGTTTATTTCGGAAGCGTTGTCATTTCACGTTACTTTTACAGCAAGATAGAGATGAGTTGAGATGAGCCCCAGGAACAGAGCTTAAGACCTGAACCTCCCCAGATACTGGGAGGTATCTTGTTCTGTTCCTAAATACCCATGTGCTGAACCAGTAAGTGGTTAGACAGTAATTGTTCTGTGTCTTTTTATGATTGATGAGGAAAGACAAGTCTTGTTTTGCCATTCCCCTAAAGCATCAAAGCTTAGTTTTGACAAAATGTTGAGGAAAATAAAATGATAAAAATCTCAAGAATTAATTTGCCACTGCAACTTTTAAGGGTCACAGATTTATGGGCTTTACAGGCAATTCTTCTGATTCATCAACCATGCAACCATGTGTAAGGGCAGGCTGCCACCACTTCGATAGAGACTTGTGCTCTATCTGGTGTCACCGGGTTATTCTCCCTCAAGAAAACACCAGGTGTTAAACCAGCCTATTGTCAGTGCAGCGGCCACTGTGCAAATGAGAACCTGTCATGATGTTGAGAGATGCCACTGATGACATTGGACGAGTGCCCCTTTATTCTTTCTCCCTCCACTGAACGCTGCTAAAAGGTGAATGCTGATAGCTGATACCACGTTAACAGCAGCAATGAATATACCAAGATGAGGAACTGGTAAATTCAGTGTGAATTACTGTTTCATGTTTTCTTGAAATCAATGACTGATACGAATTGAGCATATCTCTGTAAATAAAATTGTAGCTAGCCTACAAAACCCCCCATGATTTGTTTGCCTGAATCTTTAGAAATGATTAATATTTTGTAGTATCAGGACTGTAAGTCAAACTAGAGACATTATTCAAAATCTAGGAGTGTAATGGTTTGAAACCTGCTGCCCCTGGTGGGTGGAGATCTGAAACCCTAAACCAGGTACAGGCTTGAATGAAAGGGGCGTACACCTGTCCTATTCCCACTCCCCTTTTCCTGTCTTCGGGACTTCCTGCCAAGGTCTATAAAAGGGGGGCGAACGGCACGCCTCTTCCTCTTGCTCTTGCTCTCGCTCCTTTGACCTCCTACCTGGGCACACGCTGCTCTGCTGCTCCCTGTGCTACACGTGGCCGTGGCCATCTTGGAGACCTGGGCCTGATCTACAGACTCTTCCCTGCCTCCATCCACGTCCAAGGATTGTGCATCCAGCTTCAATCCACCTCAATCCAGCGAGATCCAGCACCGTGGACCCTCAGCACAGCATTTGGGTTTTGTATATTTGGAAGTTTAATCTTCCTTGCCTTGTTGTTCCTACAACCCCCCTTTTCTGTTAAACCCCTACCCTTCTTCCTTTCTGTACCCTGTTAAACCCCTTCCCTTCTTCCTTTCTGATCCCTGTTAAATAATACATTTCATTTTGTTAATTTTCAATTTGGTGCAAGGTTTTCATTACCCCTGCCTTCCTTATTTACCTCTCTACCTGGGAAACTGAAGGATAAGGGAGGTTGGACACAATTCTGCCTTCTAACCGGGACAGAACAAGGAGAAACAACATAATGAAATGATGCATGTGATGAAACCTCATATCCAAAATGAGGTTAAATGCTACAGGTTGATCATTATCTTAATCTAAAACTTTCATGCTGTAAAAGAGCCTGATCCCTAGAGGTAATGACTGCATCTTACTAGTTATTTTGTACAGATGTAGTTTATTTTTTCTGGCAAGATACAAATGAAAGTGTGGTATCTGCTCCAGTAAAGTTGTATGAGAGTTGGAGATAAAAAGTAGACATGCAGGATACTTGAGAAAGTTTAGTCACATCATGGGATTACAGCTGAACCAAATTCTGCAGCCTCAGTTCTGTGACATTCCTGTCGTTGTGTTGCTCTGGGAGAGAGAGACTGTGTCTTGCTCTTGCTTGTGAAGGTCTTTCCTTCCTCATCTTCCCACACATTCTTGGATGTCCTGGCCACCCCATCTCTTCCAGTATCCACAATTCAACACCAGCTGTGGCTTTCTGGAGACAACTTTTCCCTTCATTCTCCCCTCACAAAAGACAACAAATCTCATGTTGGAGTGCTCCTGCCCTCCTTCCCACCTCAAAAATGACAGTAGCTGCAAGATCTGCTGCAGATCCTTCTCTGAATGTTTTAGAGTCTGCAGGCGGTGCAAAGGAAGGGGATGCTTTTTCTCTTTTTCCACCTTCTGCTTGCATGGAAATGTGTCTTTCTTCAGGACCTCTGAGGCAGGTAATTGCTGTGTTGCTGTCCAAGTAGCTGGTTTGCGCTCAATATAACACTGTTGCCTGGATGGACGTGGTGTGATTTGCACTTAGCCTGAAGCCTGCCTGTCGAGTCTCATTGACCTGAAACTATTTCCGTGAAAATAAGACACACACACATCACCCCTGCCCCGTTTTCCAAACTCCATTCCTAGGTTACCGCAAGAAATATGCAGGCAGCCCACATGACCCTATTGCTCTACTAGAGTTCTGAGCTACGAAGTTAGTCACAGGGTGTTTGGTGGTCTGCAAGAAATGTTGAGACTTCATTGAAGACCCATCATTCAAAAGCTTTGGAAACCAAAGATCATCACTGATGTTTGACAAAACTGAAAATCTGACACACTTTTATAGATGTCACGATAGACATTGCTCATTAGATAAGGCTGAATATTTAAAGGATTTTCATATATCATAGTCATCTTGAAAGAAAGCCTGAAATTGCCAACGGGGAAAAGGAAGCCTGGATGTGAGGCTGGTGTTGTAGCCATGACAACCAAAGCCGAGGAGAAGTGAATGAAGGCAGGCCTTTGGAAGCAGAGCTGTGCAGGGCCCTGAAGAAAAGGCCAGGTGTTAGGAAAAAAGTTGGAGCTGGTTGCTGGTAGATAGACTCAAAATACAAGGAAGGAATTTGATCAAAAAAAGCACAGATGTGTTTTACAACGTGCTGTGCTTCTGAATGGTATATGGAGACTTTTATGATGTGAGTGGAGGGTATTAAGGAAGAAAAAAGGAGCTGCAGAAATTATTTGAGGGACCAAGTGCATCAGGTGAGAGGGCTTTCAGTGCAAGGGCAGGTCTCTATGACTTCTGCAGAGAACACTGTACTATCGACCATGACACAGAAGGAAAGGACAAAACTGGGAATGGAAGTTAGCGGTGCCACTGTTTTAATTGTGAGTTATTCCTGTTGGACGTGCCAGATATGGTTTTGCCTGAACAGAAATCAGCTTTGAGTGCAGATGCAGAACTGAGCTGTCAACAAAATATTGGCAGTTGGAGCATGTAAATGGCTACCACCTACCCAGGAAGGGATGTAAGCACAGAAAAGCAAAGAAGTAAACATTTTACTACATGGATATATCTCTGGATTCTCTTTAAGCTCTGTCCCTGTTCTGTTCTGTGACACTGGACAAGTAATTTGAACCTTTTTCTTATCCTATCCTGTGACTTTATATAATTCACAAATACTGTGAAAAGAATATGGATTTTAAAAATTACCTGTATGTACAAAGTTTGCCCCAATTGGCTTCACTTTCAGTGGGCTGAAATGCTATCTTTCAAATGCTACTTAATAGATTTACTAATGAGGCATAAAAAGATGTTAAAAAATCTGAGTAGCACTGCAGAATACCCCAAAGTCACAGTCAGCCACTGTCTGTCATGTATTTCTCACTGCTTATAGTCAGTATGCTGAAAAGACTTCTCCTTCTGCTTCAGTGTTTGGACTGCCACTTCCCCAACAGGCTTATACACCTCTGTGGGTCCTTTTCTCAACCCTAAGCATGCTAATGTTCTTGAGATTGCCTGCTTCTAAAATGTTTGACTTCAGGTCTCTGGTCCACGAATGTAAAAGATTTCTAGTTTCATTATATATAACAATTAAGCATTATTATTTGAAAAAGAAAATTCTTCTGATCTGTTTGTTCCAGAAAAAAATACACATTTTTTTCTAAACAGCCTAGGAGTTTGATTTTCCTGATCACAGAATAGAAAGTAAAGCTACTAATGAGAAAACCTACAAACAAAACCAGTCCAAAATGAAATAAATGACAGTTCTGTTGTTTACTTAACCAGTGACCTCTTCATCTGCTTCAGCATCTTGGCTTATTTTGGGGAGGCTGACAACTCAAGTCTCCTTCTCCTCAGTTCATGCTAGTATGTCTTGGAGAATTTTTCTGAGGTTACATATCCTCTGAATTTTTTTATCCAGCTTTAAAGTAAGACTATTTAGATTGTGGCATGTTTCAAATCATGGCTGGTTACATTTTTGGTAAATGGATGTAACCATTCTCTTTTTTCAATTGACTACCTTGAGAAGCAGTAAGCTGGAGTGCTCTTCAGGAAGACATGGAACTGTACAGAAATTCAGGATACATTCAGCTGAGTAAAAGAGAGTTTAAAGCTACACAGTTCATAGCTTACACCCACAGCATGTACTAGCTGTGGCCTCAAAGTGACCCATACTGCCTTTCTAGGAGTTCACTGTTTCACTGGAGAGACAGATTCTACCATCTGGTCACTTCACATCATTTGGTAGGCTACTCTAGCCCATACAGCTTTGTCTTTTGCTTGTACACAAATAACTGTGGACTCACAAATCTGAACTGTAATAATTTTTGTTTTGCTGTAAAGTGGCATGTGTATTTGTTTGGTTTCCCACAAATTCAGTTGTTGCTCAGAGCACATATAGTATATGGATACTGTGCTGGCATGGTCACCAGGCTCAGTGTCAGGTGATAAAATAATCTGGGAAATACATTGCAGTGCCTCCTGAAGATTCTGCTTTTCAGACCTAGGCAACACAAGAAATAGCAATGTGAAGTTATTCTTAAATATGACATCACAAATTAAAAATAAACTTTCTCTCTTTCTACTTGTTTAAATACAAGCATGATCTTTGTGGCATTTTGAAACAGCTCCTCTAAATCCATTAATTTTTTATGATAAGGCTACTACCCAAAGAGTTAATTTCTGCGAACATATACCCAGAGCCAGAATTCTTCTTGGCCAGTAAAAAAAAAAAAAAACAGATTGAGTTACTACTTTATTGCTTAATAACCTAGTAGGTTTTGCTTTGGTATTTCTTTAGTTACTAAGAAAGTCATAGTTTTTCAAGAATTACACAGAGTAGAGTAGGTTTTTCTTATTTCTTCAGATGTTTATGTTTTTAGCACTGGACACTCCACTGGCCTATGGACAGAGCAAACATGACTTCCGTCTTGTGGCAATTATTTGAAATACTTTTGACTATCATTACTACATGGAGAGAACTTTATGCACCATCAATATTTCAAATGTAAATAAAATAGTTCTTTAAAAATGAAGATCACTTAAAACATAGTGCTGCTTGAATGTTGAGGAGCCATTATGTTTAATAGCATTTTTAAACTATTAAAGTTGAGTGGTTACTTTTTATTTTGCATTTAGTCACTCATGGGAGACATTTATTTTGTCTCGTACTCTGCAAATAGTGATGCTGTTAGCAGAGAAGGTTCTCACTTTGAATAATGGTCTCATTTATATAATATCCCTTAGTATAATATATTCATATCTTGGAAAGGAATGAAAATTCACAAACTGTTGAGGGATGTACAAAAAAAAAAAATAGAATGAAAAGTATGTCTGTAAAAAATCCTGGGGGAGGGGAGGCAAAAGGGTGAAAGTCTCATTCTAGTAATTATTTGGTCTGAAGTTAACGCCCTTTTTTTGCAATGATAGCATCAGTAAGAAGTAATGATAATAAAAAAATAATTTGTATTACAGGTTAGATAAGAATTTTTGCAATATCCTTGGACAGTGAACTCCAGGACAATTCAGAATGGCTGACTGCATGAAAACACAGAAAGAAATTATGGAATTAGATGCAGCAGTTTTTATAGCCCTGACTTAGCTTTATGTAGGCATTTGAGAGCCATTCTTGCTATTTTTTATTCACTTTTTATGGCTATTCCAGCATGTTCCAGTGATTCCCTTTTTATGCTGTGGTAGCACCAAAAAGAAAGGCTCATTTATTTGCTACAAACCTTGCAGAAAAATGAATAAAAGACTGATTCATCGTTTGTTCCACACAACGTATTTTTTTTCTATTACTTTTGGGTGCCTTGCCAAATGCCTGGGTTTATGTTTCCTGATCCTGAGTGCTTTGAAATTTGAACCAGAGAAAAGGACAAATGGTAGGCATAGGTGTTCGAGTCTTTTTGGACATTCTTGATTAAGACAGGGAAGTAGAAGTGGGAACCAGAAACCAGTACACATTTAGAACTACTTAAATCACTGGTGCGGTGATGGATGTTGGGTAGATAAACGTACGTGTGTGTGTGTGTGTGTATGTGCAAATGCTAGTAGCTATATATATGTAGCCACCTTCTTGAATATACAGCTGTTATTGCCATCAACAGGAATTTTACCAGAATAGTACACATCTCAACCTATTTAAGTAAATACTGCATTTAAACCAGTTATTTACAGCATAAAATTAACATTGACTTTGTTAGACTTTGCAATTACCAGAGCTGTAAATGGAAAGTCAGCAACAAATATTGGAGGTTTTAGCCTGGTGTTGGACCCTGTGTTTTGCTCACCTCAGGCCATGTCTGAGGGGACAAATCAATGCACTGCAGCTTAGATCGCATCGGTCTGATAAAGATTCTTTAGAAGCAAGTGAAATAGATAGCCAAAAATTCTGCACTACAGGACTATCTTTCAGTTTGTTACGTCATTGTAAATTTTTAAAAAATACCTTAGTTGTAAAGAAGCAAACCTTGCAAATTCCTCTTTTCCTAAAGAAATCAAAATCTGTATGGATTCAGCAATACCTTTTTCAGCAACCACATATCATTTAGCTACCGATTTGTGCTTTGTAACCTTGACTTGATAAAGCTGTTTAAAAAGTTTCAAGAAATCTTTTGTATGGAGGATTGTTAATACATGGAAAAGATCCTATTACTTTATCTAAAGACTAATGCACTACAGTAGCCTTTTCAGTGAATATAAGCTATCTTCTCCAACACGTCTGTAATTCTGTTAAATATCTATTTAAAAGGTGTCTAACAGTGTTACTAAAGTGATAGATGTTATTCTTACTTTTAAAACTAAAAAATGCAGCACCTTCTGAAATACTTTAAGATCGTTTATGTGCGAAATGAATGCACGGTATACTTTAAAGAACAGATTTTTCAACTCGGTAATTTTTGCACTCTTTGAGATTGTTTCAATCGCTACAATAAGGGAATTTGAACTCCAAATAATTGGCAGAGCATTGTGAGCTTTATGTGGAATCTGTGGTCTTTTCAGCACGAAACGTAATTGCTCTTTGCTTTTAGAAAGGTTTTCTTTCAATAGCATATTTCCTCATTCTCATTAATGGAAATTGAATAATTTACTTTTTTTTTTTTTTAACTTGCAAAGTTTGGGCAAATTTCTGTCTAAATTTATATCTCTGTTGTCTATTTAATTTATGTATTACAGGTATTTTTGTATTCTCTTAGTGTAGCATGCAAATGTAGTTAATTGATGCAATTTGTATTGTGCTGTAAGGCTTGGTGTAAAATTTTAATGTAAGCAGGAATTTGTTAAGAAATTTTCAAAGGAAATGATCTGATAGTAATATTAAAATAACTTGAGTGTCTCATCTTATATAAGTGAATAGATACACATGATTGATACATACTTTTCTCTATTAAGTTTTGCAGAAATAGAGGTATCTTGGAGGAGCTGGTTGCCAGGTTTCTTATTTCCTCTGCCTTCCACGATCTGCTAAAGAATTTTTAATCCAGTAGATTCATGGTGAATCTCACTTTTATAAAGCAAATAAAACAAATGTTGTGTGTATGATTATAGTTACTTGAGCCCCGAGGCTGTACTCTGCTACATGCCACGTGCTCTTCTCGCTGCCAAGACATGGCCCTCATCCAATGTATACAATCTAATGAAGAGTTTAGGCTCTATACTCAGGTTTACACTTTCAAATCACTCCACTGTTGTTATCCACATGGTGTGGATAGCATTTCTACATATCTTCATTCATAGCAATGTTTTCTGAATTTGAGGCTACTGTATTCTTTATTTTCAGACCTCACCTGAAACTGTCAGAGGTGTGACAGCTGGAGTCAGGAAAAGTAACTTTTATGTTTCTTCTTCATGTACAAGCTATCTTAGCACTATAGAAAAGCCTATGGTAAGTTGCTTTTCAGAAGTTTACTGTCACATATTCTTATCCACTGGAAAGAGAAACCATAGATATATACCCTGGAATAGCGATGCTGTGTATTCCCCTTCTAAATCACTGTCCCTCTTCCCACTCACAGACATAATTTTCATGATTTTAAAATCAATGTTACTTTTTTTTTTTTTTTTAATAATTTCTTGGGCGAAAGTGGATTTCTTGAAAGCATTTTGCCAAATACGGTGACTCAGCTCCCAAGAAGTGCAAGAATTGCAACAGGTACGTTTTTTTTTGGCTTAAGCTGTGTGTATGCAAGTTTTCTGGCTCATGCTGAGACACTTATTTCTCCTCTTCACAACAGGGCATCTGATTCATCCCATTGAATCCAGACTTTAGGAGTTGCAATACTTGTATAGTTAACGTTATTGGTCTGGGTCTTGCCCCATATGTGTGGCCTTTGTGCCTAGCGTCAGGCTTTTGACAGAAGAGAAGTTTTCAGTGGTGGCATGAAATGTGGAAGGTTCATAGTTTCTGTGTGGGATGTCTAGAAAGATCCATGCTACCTGAATTTTTAGAAGATGGGGAATATTTTATGTGATGGCAGAACATCTATTCATAGACTGTAATAGTGAGACCATTGTTTCACATTAACCTCTTCTTGCTAACTTAAGAAACCTTTTACTGGTTACATGGACAAAAGAACAGAACTGTTTAAATTGATCATAAGTAACTGTGGAATCTCTATGAAGTGTGCTTTTTGGAAGACTGTAAAGCAAAAAACATCTTGAGGCTGAGCTTAAATACCAATAGGTTATACCTCTATATTCTAGTTTTGTAATGATTTTGCATAGCCTTCATGAGAAGAAAAGGCTGTTCAGAATGATCTGAGGATCAGGAGGTGAATGTTTCGAGTAGCCCAAGTGGAAATGTAAAGAAACTAAGGCCTCCACCCACAGGCACAGAGTGAAAGAAATATTATTTATGGACATCAAGTAAAAGGGACAATTGTGAGGGACCGGTGGTTTGTGTTAAAGTTTTTTTGTAACTAGAAGTACTACGTGCCAGCCCGAGGAATTCAAACCATGCAAAGGTAGAGTGCCTCTGCATCCAAGCACACACTCACATAGCGTAAATGAGAGAGGACTCTCTCTTCCTGGAAACTGTCTGAAGTATAAATGCCCTTTTAAAACCAATGTCCTTGATTATTAACCTACATCTTGTTACTACTTTGTGGTAAACGTGGAACATGTTGAGCAGAGAGAACAAAGTGAATAAGTACTATGCTATTCTTATGGACATAAGAAGGTACTCATAGTGTCTGTCTTTCTGCACTATCATAGGAAATGGATGGAGAGTTTATATTTACTTTTTGGTGATTGAGTGCTAGTTTACATGCCCCTGAGGCAGAGAAAAATCAGACCACCGGTTCCCAGGAATGCTTAACTTCTCCCCTATCCCTCATTAAGTTTTATTACAATGTTATCATGTAATGCTTGCTGGAATTGGTCCTGTCCACAGTTCCGGTCTCCACCTGTGATTCAGGCTAATTCTCCAGCTGTGATTCAGGTTGGGGGGGTTCAGCACATCAATGATTCTGCCTGCTACTGGTCTACTGAGAGTCCAGTTTGCGGAGCAGACCACAACAAACTGGAACAGTATCTGTGCATCTCAGAATGACAGTGATCAGATGGTACCATCACTATCTATAGCTCATCTGAAGTACCTTTGCTTTGTTACCACAGTTAGAAGTGTCTTGAATGTGCTTCTTATGCATCATTTACTGTGATGTCTGGTTTTGTATTTGCATTACTCTATAGAGGGACACTTGGGCAAGATAAAACACTTCCCTTGGGCCAGATACTGTCTCACTACAGACAGGGGAACAAAGAATAGTCTGAAATGTGATGTAACTATACAAAGTCCTTAGGAAGTAGAATTTGAAAATACAGTCATAATGATGAGTTCAGAGAATGGATTTTGGACTGAGGTGCCAGGTATCCTGCATGAGCTGAAATACACATAGACCCAAGCACTTGTTTCTCCAGAACAGAAACATTTTAGCAGAAATCTAAAGATCTTTAAAGAGATCTTTAAATTTGTCAGTAGTGTAGCTTGACTTTTTATACGTAGGCCACAGATTTTTCACTGATCGTCTCATTAATAATCCTAGCTACTTGTGTTTGGATAGCACTGATTTTCTAGTTCATTTTGATTCAGATTTATTAAGACACAGGGAATCCATAACTTCTCTTGGTACTTCCAAGAATCTATTGCTGTCATTGTTACAGTTGTACCTTCCTTAAAGTATTTATTTTATCTAGATATAAATTCCAGTCACAGGTCCCTGTTACATCTCTTTTTGTGGAATTTAAAAAGTTATCTACAGCTTGGTGATTTCTTCTTTTTAAGGTGTTTAAATGTTGCAATCAAATCCCAGTCTTCTTTTGCTAATCTACACACACCAAATGTGAACTTTCACTGCAAGTTCTCTGTCCCTCACATTATTTTGGTAACTTTAAATGCAATTTAAAAAACATGGTCACCAGAATGTATGTAGTGTCCTAGTACTGTTGCAGAGAAGGGTAAAACAACCTCCCTACTACTGCAGGAAGTGAAGGGAGAAACTAAAGTTTCTGATGTTATACCTTATTTAGGGATGTTTATTTGCTTAAGATTAAAAGGGGTATGAGGTCCCTTACCAAAATGATGCTGTCATGTAAAAGTTTAATTCTGAAAATTCCTTATTAACCTGGCTAACTTCACCAATTCATTAGGTCTGACTTTTCCAGCATTATCAGGGAAAAAACCATGGTACGTGTTCATCTGCAAACTGACTGTAACAACTGAAACCTCTGAAGGTACTGTCATGTAATAAGGAGTTCCTAAATAGTACCTGGGACACTGGGTCCTAGCCTAGTTGTAAGTTTTAGGTACTATTTAAATATGAAGGTTAAATTTATTATGATAATAAAAGATTGTGGGAGCTGTGCTGCTGAAATCGATCAGAGTAAGATTAAACAATAAAAAGCCAGTTCAAAGAACACTGAAATAAGGGGGAGCATTCATTGAACTTTGGATAAGGCCCAAAATTAAAGATTTCTTTCTTTAAAGAGGTTTTAAATTCACTATATAGACCTTCTACACATTTTTTCAAGTGTCTTTAAGGAATAACAACTTAAAAATCATCACCTTTCTTATGTTCTGTGTTACTTGGAAGTATATTTTATTCATAAATCAGTGACACAAACTTGAATAGTAAAAATAAATGGTTATTTTGGAAATCTCACCTGCACATCCTAAAGCCAGTAAGATTCTGCCTGTGTGGGGAGGGGAGAGAGCTGATGTATTGATCAGCAGAATGCTGCAGAGACTATAAACTGATAGAAGGAGGAAAGAAAAGCAAAAAGAAATCACAGGAGAAGACACAGCAGCAGAAAATCTGTTGAAATTATCTACTGTTGTTGTCTTCTCAGTTTTTGTCCCCAAATGAGACTATTAAGCATTTGGTTTATATTCTCGCCCATGAAACTTTGAAGGAATTATAGAGAAAATCAAGGCATGTCTTTAACAATTCTGATCAGGTTTCCTCTGGAGTCTTGCTGCTGGAAGAATGTCTTATGGGTAAATTTCCACTCTCTCAGCGGGGCAGTGTTTTGCATGAACCAACTCCCAGGAGAAAGTGTGTGCTTATTCTGCACAACAAGGCTCAGGCAGCATCTCCATATTAAACTGACCAGAAGGAGGAAGGGGAAGCAGTTGACCTGAGGTGAAAGGGAGACAGATGAGAAGACAGTGTTTATTTCCAAAGTCAGACAATGCTATTCATAAAACTAAAAAAATAATAAAAAAAAAAAATAAAAAGACTGATCAAACAACCACACCACAAAACAAAACAAAACACACACAAAAAAAAACCCAAAAAAACCCCCAAAACTACAAAAAAAGCTCTCTGAAATATTTGTACGGATTTCCAGTACGCTGTATTACTTACAGCTTTTAAAGAGTGTGAATATCATCTTACCAGAAATATGCTCGTTAAAGGTATGAGATAAAGCTCCTCAAACAAGAAATCCTTGTGCCAAGCCAGTTTTTTTTAGTCTCTTTTAGAGAAGGTCAGAAAAATATTCTCCTTCTTTATTCTTTTGCTGCTTGGACCTTAGGCTTTTTTTTATGCTTCCTAAAACATCAACTTCACTTTTCAGTCTTTTTTGAAGCTGGTTAGCAGCAGCACATACTGTCTCACTACTGGAGCTTGTTGTTACCGGGCTATTTCTTGGTATGGTTCTGTGATTCAATACTTTTAATTATCTTTTTATTACAACATGTACCAGGTCCTAACATACAGTAGATTTACTGATAAGGCCATATACCACTTGTATTGTATCCATTTATAGTCATTTTTATAATGGTATCTCGCTAATAAAATGTTATCTTATTCATTCAATTTGTGTGTAATAAATCAACAGCCTGTTCGCTTTCTTCTTATGCAGATATCTGTATAAGTATGTACGACTGTGTGCATGTACTAAACCTGATGATGTTGCTTGCATACAAATGGAAATTAGCTTAAGAGCATTTCATTAATGAAACCGTAGCTGTTTGCCTGTGACCCAAGTAAAATTAATACCCTAAATTAAATAAAATAACATGGGACTTTATTTTACCTCTCACGAGTTGTTTAAAAAAATGCATCCAGCCTACATTTCCATGCCATTTTTCCCATATTACAGATTGCAGACCTAAATAACTATAAATGGTATATGATGCTCTCTTTCAGTGTTTTTTTCTGCTGTATAAGATAAATCAGGGATTTCCCAAGTTATATATTTTTTTTTGTGTAATGCCACTAAGATGCTGCATTAGCTAGCTGTGGAAGCAGCAGCAAATCTTTAAATAAGGATGTATTTAGCTTCTTACACTGCATTGATATCGCATTTAGAAATGCGTGCTATACATAAAGGAAGATGAAGTAATGCTCTGTGACCTTGCTTTAAAAGTGGCCCATAGAAAGCAGCACTTGCATCGTATCTCCTTTCTGAGGAAAACTGAATCAGACTACAGGTAACATGAGGAAGTGATGACAAACACAAAATACCTCAGATTTAATCTGTATCCTTTATAAGTGTAACTACTCCCATACAGAGGGTGAAAGTTTGAAACAAGCTTTAAAATTTTGGGAGAAAGTGCAGAATTAGGTATTTCAAAAATCTTTAAAAACAAGCAAACAAAAAGCCCTCTGTAATTCTGTTTGTTCTCTATGCAGCAATTCTTCCCTGCAGAAGAATAATCCTAACTGCCATACTGATTAGACTTAAGACTACCTTAGACCTGACATTTGGAAGCCTTTTTTTCCTGAGTGGGTGGTCAAACACTGGATCAGACTTCCTGGAGAAGTGGTCGATGCTCCAAGACTGTTAGTGTTTACAGGCATTTGGACAATGCCCTTAAGAACGTGCTTTAACCTTTGGCCAGCCCTGAAGTGGTCAGGCAGTTGGACCAGATGATCATTGTAGGTTCCTTCCAACTGAAATCTCTTCTCTTTCTCTTTCTCTTTCTCTTTCTCTTTCTCTTTCTCTTTCTCTTTCTCTTTCTCTTTCTCTTTCTCTTTCTCTTTCTCTTTCTCTTTCTCTTTCTCTTTCTCTTTCTCTTTCTCTTTCTCTTTCTCTTTCTCTTTCTCTTTCTCTTTCTCTTTCTCTTTCTCTTTCTCTTTCTCTTTCTCTTTCTCTTTCTCTTTCTCTTTCTCTTTCTCTTTCTCTTTCTCTTTCTCTTTCTCTTTCTCTTTCTCTTTCTCTTTCTCTTTCTCTTTCTCTTTCTCTTTCTCTTTCTCTTTCTCTTTCTCTTTCTCTTTCTCTTTCTCTTTCTCTTTCTCTTTCTCTTTCTCTTTCTCTTTCTCTTTCTCTTTCTCTTTCTCTTTCTCTTTCTCTTTCTCTTTCTCTTTCTCTTTCTCTTTCTCTTTCTCTTTCTCTTTCTCTTTCTCTTTCTCTTTCTCTTTCTCTTTCTCTTTCTCTTTCTCTTTCTCTTTCTCTTTCTCTTTCTCTTTCTCTTTCTCTTTCTCTTCTCTTCTCAAAAGACAGTTGAAGAGTAAAACCCACACATTCACAACATTTTTAGGAAAATATAAACTGGAATTCATTGCTAATAAAGCAAAAGTATTGCTGTAACTCTTATAGGATGGACAATTTATATGCTAAACATGAATTGTGTCACCAAAAAGCGTATATACTAAAGACTGTGAAAGCATGCCAAAGTGATCTTCAGACTAATAATGTTGACATCAAACTGATGTTTTGAGATGCTGCTAAGTAGTGTTTATACTAAGTTAAGGACTTTTCAGGTTCTCATTGCACTGTCAGTGAGAAGGCTGGAGGGACACAAGAAGTTAGGAGCAGACACAGCCAGGATGTGCGACCCGAACTGGTCAAAGGGATATTCCATACCATGTATCATGCCTACAAAACCAAATCATCAAATCCAAATCCAGGTAGGGAGTTAATCCAAGCACAGTGGCTCAGTCACCTTTCACACATGAGTAGAATGAATTTTGAAAAGATTCTCTGAAGTGAGAAGTATTTTCTTGTCCAAGCCGCAGCCTTTCCATATACAAATGCTTTACAAAATACAAGAACAAGATAAAAGAATCCTAACCTTCTCTGTCTGAAGGATTCATTGTTGTAGTTAATTGTTTCTCAGTCTAAGACCTCTAAGTCTCATCTTTTTCTATCTGTATACAACGTTACTGCTGGCTACCCTGAAATCTCTGAATGAGATGCCAAACCTGGAATCCTGGGCGTATGGATCGATCATGCTACTGTATTTTATATCCTTCCTATAAACAAGTCCTGGACCTCCAGGCAGTGAGGTATTTAATATCTGTGTGAGTAAAGTGCTTAAGCATGTGCTTAGGAGCTGTACTGGATCATTTTTATAGTTAACTAACTGACAGACACTGAAATGATCAGAAAATTAACTTCTTATGTAATTACACTGTTTTGGAAAGAAAATTTGTATTACTCATAAATATTACAGGTAGGAGGAAGTCACTGATGATGAACATGAAAAATCATTGATACAAGGTGGTCTCACATGACTTGTTAGAACAAGTGGAAACAGGTGATATGTGTTGTAGTATAGTCAAATGGAGAGGAATAAGGGACAAAGCCAATGCTTGGAAAATGGAGACTGTTGTTGAAAGCTGTGGCTTTAAGAGGCTTCTGATTCTGGTAAAAAATCAGCAAAAGTTCAGCTAACACAAAGAACTAATGCCTTTGGATATATCAAATGGGGAAATCCCAAGTAAAGGATAGGAAAAATATTCTGGGGGTCTGATGAAAATCTAATGAGATCTTGGGTTCAGTTTTGGTGCCCAGTTTTCAAAAAAGGCAATAATACTTCAGGGAGAGTTGGAAAAAACAAGAGAAGAAAAGTTAAAATATTTTTTTTACAACATGCATTGCAATGAAAGAATCTGAGATCTCCATCTGTTTTCTTATCAGAGGAGGTTGCTTAGTTCTGGTGTACAAGTACTAAAATAGAGAAGAAAATTCTAGAAGGTTACAGTAAAAAGCAAAACAACACTCTGAAGCTGGAAATTGGAGGCACTTTCTGAAATTAACCATTGTAATACACTTTTCAAAATCAATGGAACAACTCAACTGAGATTTTTAACCCTGTGATTCCCTATTGCAGAAAACATAGAAATAGGTGTCTTTGTTAAAAGTCTGTGCTCTTGTTCAAAAAAGTTTCCTTTGCAAAAACATCTATGGTCTGTTACACAGAGGGGTCAATTTTCATGACAGCAATGCCTCATTCAGCTTTATCTTTTTCTGATAAGAATCTGTAGAAAGCAGTTCTGTCCCTGCTTTTAAGAGAAAAAAAATCATACTGTTTTTCTCTTCAGAGAAATGAGAAATGCTTCCCATAGAAACAGTAGATACCTTCCTCTTTCAAAGTCTGTGCTACATTTACACTAAAGTGACTGAAAACTAATTTGTTTTATATGCATGAGGAAGTATACTGAGAATTATGGAAGATCAGACACTTTATCTTCAGGAGTCAAAACTGCATGGTAAAGAAATGGAGGCCTAAAGCCACCTTGCATTAACCAAATAGATGGCTGGATTAGCTGAAAATACTGTGACTTGAATTATTGTGGGACAGGAGTATGATCTTGTCTAATAAGGGCTGTGGATATAGAGCTGTCCCCATCTCTGGGGCTGGTGCACTGGAAGGTCACTACTCCTGCAGGTGCTCCTCTGAGCGCCCAGCACAATGCCAGTGCTGCTGGTCAGGAAGGAGAGAGTGGTTCAGCTCCAGCACTGTAAAGTATAAATGTAGCTGATAAGTCCTGTTTTTCAGAAGGGATGAAAGCTCTAGGAGCTGCACTGTGAAGGCACAGCTAGAGGGATCTTTAATCAGTGCAAATGTGGTGTGGTGCTGGTGCTCAGCTAACTGTGTTGTGAGGACGCGGGCGCCGCGCTCCGTTGCCAGGTGTAGACGTGGCCTCGGTGCAAGCTGCGTGTGCCCTGCGCTGGCTGCTCTCTGCAAGGAGATCCGGAGCAGTGGAGCTTCTCTGATGGAGGTGTAACTCTGGGTGCAGTGTTAGCTGTGGCTCAGCCGAGTCTACACTTGAGAGATACCTGGTGATCAGGAGTATAAGCGTCTGCAGGATGGTGTTTGTGATTTGCCTTACTTTTCCAAACCCCATAAATGACACAATCTCCTGATAGTTTGTTGGGTTTGATAATAGTATCACTAAATCCACTGCATGTAATACTGCAATTACTTTCTTACAGGTTTTGCTTTTTGTACTTTTTCTTTCGCAATTATTTCCCGATTCATCTCTGTGGCATTAAAATCATATTTCTCAGAGCCAGCTAACATAGAGAACATGGGAAGTGCCTACAACTTTTCCCTTGTTTTTCACTCCAAGCATTTTGTATAAAGCAAAAGGTCTGTTTAAAGCCACAAGTGGAAAACTTCTATTTATTTTTAGAAAGTCTGTTTGATATTTATATTTGTGTCTCTGAGTGCGTGTGAACTTCTTTAATTACAATGCCATTTTGGCCTGTTATGGCATGGCCCAAATTATGGGCTAAGTTGCACTGAGATCAGAGAATCAGCGTGCTTCATTGGCACATTTTGTCCTAAATGCTCCTACTTTGGTCTAAGATACTGCTCCTCTTTTCCTCCCTTCTAAAATTACAGAAATGTCACTGGGGTTTCATTTTTTTTCTTTAAGAATGATTGATAAAGATGAACCTAAGCCCAGAAGACAACAGTGAATTTTTGACATCGTCACATTGTCATATACATCTAGAATGAAGAGGCTTCAAAAATCTAAGTGCCTTAAAGAGACTAATAGTGTTTGGCTTGATCCTGAATGGTACTGAACATTCTTTCCCTGGTCCTGTAAATTCTTAACTTTTAAGTTCCTTGCAGCTGTCTGTGTGGTTTAGGTCAAACATGTGTTTAAGTGTTTCGTTGGATATGGGCCAGAATGCCCAGCATTAAAACTAAAGAGGTTTAACCTGTGGAATCTGTTTCCCTTAAAACTGAAATCAGACATCTAACATTTCCAAGACCAGCAATTAAAATAACTTTCAGTCTGTCTTGGCTAAAGTATTGATTAAGAAACAAATTTTAGTCATCATCAGTCATGCTTAGACTCTGATCTTGCAAACAGCTGCACATATGCTTAGCTTTACTAAACCGTAGATTTTGGTGTTAACATGTGAAGTCTTCAAGTTATTTGGAAAGACAGTCATCTTTACTGTTACCACATCTCCACACTGCAGTTTTTTCACAAGGAGTGCAATGTGGTTAAGGTCTTCTGATGAATGGTAAAGTATTTTGGTACAACTTTAGAGATACCTCCTGCCTTCTCTGGCATCTTGACTTCAGTTATGATAACCAAAGAGGCATTTACTTGCTGTAGTTTGTAATTTGGCAGGGGGATATTTTACCAGTTGTTAGGAGAGAAATGAGTTCTGCTTCCTAGTTAGGACTTTGTTTTCATTGGATGAGAATGAGAGCAAATATTTGGACATAAATGTTTTATGGCAGTACCATATGGTCCTTGGTATTTTATTTTTAATTTTTTGCAGTTGCATTAAAATTCCTTTAATATTACAAGTGTATTTCATTTAAAAGATAAATGCCGCACGTAACCTGAACAGCTGTTTTTCCTAAATTTGCAATAGCATCAAGAGTTTTGCTTCTTTGAAACTCAGTGGTTTATCTGAATAGACAGTTTTATCTCTGGTTTGCTTGTGGAGAACTTGTTTCTCTTTTAACTAATTAACAGCATGTCAGTTACATTGCATTGTCACAGCTTTGCTCATAATTTTAGTTTGTGATTAATTTCTAATAGCAAACAGTGAAATTAAATAGTTGGTTAGTATGTGTTGCCAGGGATTTCTTCCCCTTGAAAGGAATGGCACAAATTAAATGCAAAGAAATCAAACAACCAACAAAAAACTTTCTCCATTCTTTCGTTTTTCCCTTCCTCTCCCGAAGGAAAAAAAACCCAACCCTTAGCTGGCACTGAAGGCTAAAAAGTGAAGATTTACCTGATTCTCTTCTCCCAAGGCAGTACTACAGGGGAAACGAGCTTCAAAATCTGAAGGCCCTTGCAGCGCCTGGGGACTTGCTGAGACAAATTAAACTCACGGGAGCTTAATCTTATGAATATCTTCACAGAAGAAAAATTTTAGACTGGGGTAAAACTACTCAAAAGTTATCACTCAGTATTTTCCAGTGTCCACCAAAGTGCATGCTATTTAACAAAAGCGAATAACGGGAAGAGCTGTACCCAAACAGCTCATGTGTGCACTAAATCATACTCTAACAAATTGGAAAGAAGGACAATGAGGGCATTTGAAAGACTCTTGACTTTTAAACTGTATCTGACCCACAGTCCTCTTTTATCTCTTTTTAAAAATATGGGATTTTTTTGGGGGGGGAGGGGACATGGGGAAGGGGTGGGAGGCAGGAATGGAGGAGAAGTGTAATATTTTATCTGAAAGTCTGATTTTATACTTAAATTCTAAAAACTTATTTTCTGTGAGAAGTTAATTCAGTAATAGTCACCAGATGGTGTGCAAATACTAATGAGGGGATGTTATGACTCTTGGGTTCCTTGTGGAGGTTGTAGGAGTCAGCATCTTGCCATCAGAAAATAGATGCTGGGGGAGTAGAAGTGCTCCCTGTGGAGGATGTGACTGGACCAGCAGGGCTTCATTTTTGTTGCTGCTTTGTTGGTGGGAGTTCTATGAGTCGCAAGAAACTTTCTCTTTATTAGTTTTAATGAAAGAGAAAATATTGGGACGTGGTGCTCTGTATCACTACTTTGAAGAGTATGATTAATTTTTGTTTTCATTGAACCTGAGCAAACACTTAATACAATTTCTGAAGTGCTACTGTAGCCCAGATAGATTTTGAGTTTGGGACAAAGGGTGAGATGGTCATTTATAGGGTAAAGAAACAGTTAGTCTGAGGAAGAGGAAAAATATTATTAATTTTTCTAGCAGAATACTTAATGCTTTCTCTTTAGAATGATAATGCTGTGTGTTCTGTGCCATATGATTTATTGCTAGTTAATCCATCACATCTGTTCTCTGTCCCAGTGGCAGCATATAAACATTGTACGGCAAGCAAGATGAAACAGAGCTCTGGGATATCTTTTATAACAGATCTATGTAAGTGTGAAAATAGAAATGTCTGATGATTCATAGCTGCATGCTAAGGAGCTTCTAGTCAACAATGGGCACTGACATGTCAATTCCCTTGTGTAACTTGGGCTCTTTTCCCATCCACTCACTCATCCCTAGAATTTACACTGCCAAACTGAAAAGGAAATGTTGACAAATACATAACACTGTCTCTTCCAGAGAGATTGCGTTTGTATTTGCCAACAGGAGAGCTGCTGGCTTCAGCTATTGAAAAGCCTTGGGACATGTGTTGGGGGGCTTAGTAATGAGATGTAAAAGATTGTGCTTCTGTGGAGAACTCTGACGCAAGATAGTGTTGTCCAATCTGAAACTGTTTATTGGTCTTATTCTGGCTCATGAAGGGTGTACCCACATTATATAATCTGATGCTATTCTTTTAAAACCTTCCTAGTGAAAATTTTTAGACACAGAGTTCTCATTTGTAGTCTTAACCTTTAGGATTGAGACATACTTGTGAACCTTGCAGGGCTGCATTTCTTCTGTTTTCAGAGTGGAGTTAAACGTCTGCTGTTGGAACCTTTATATGAATACTAATCTTACTTAGAAAATCACAGCAATTTTTTTATGTAATAGCTTGCTTGTGAGTGCTGAGAAATGTACCTGAATATATATGCACCTAAAGAAAACAAATCGATCCACTACGATTTGTAGATATGTCAGCCTCTTTAAGAAACAATGAAACTGTTTCAAGAATAATATTGCCTATATTGATGCCATCAGTAAAGCATGCAACACGACACATCAAACATGATGAATTTAGGCAACTTAAAAAATGGGCTGTTTGACCAAAGTACAGACAAAGTAAGTCTCAGTATACCCCAGCCTTCACTCCCTTTGTTCAAGCTTGGCTATATTTTAATCTTAAATTATTTGGGTGAAGCCTACTGTGATGACTTCTGGTTCTAGATTCAGAAAACCAAAGAAAGCTGTTTTGTGAATTTGATTCACCAGCTTCTGGAATTTGGCAGACATCTTTCAGAAATACAAAGAGATTTTAAAGAATCTTTTTCTAAACCTAAATTCTGATTGGTTTCCATTTTGCTTCAGGCCTACATGAATTTAAGATGTGTTAGCTTGCATAATCCATGACTTTTTTTTTCTTCTTTTCATTTGATTAATCTCTGCTTGTAATTGTAAGGTATATGTCAAAACCTGGAATGTACATTCATGTCTTGACAATGAAATTTTTATATTCTCCATTATCCAGCTTATTTAAATGAAGTCCAAAGCTCCAAACCTTGGAACTAAAAACATTTTGCTAACTTAATAGCTTGCTGTATCACAGTTTCCCACTGTAACAGCCTGAACAAATCCTGCCTGCATAACTGGCATGTCTGGAATCTGCTTCTGTTACCATTCCAATGGTATTTATCAAAAAAAAAAAAAAAATAAAAAAAGAAAAAAAATTTTAGCAACCTGTACTATATGGAGAGAAGGACTTGATCACTTGTGTCAGCAGTTGTTGGCAAATAAATTTCCCTGTGGAGCTCCTCAGCACCTCAGCAGAGTTTCTGTTTGCGTCTAAGCAGACAGAAGCTAAACTAAAGCACATGGAAGTGAAGAAAGTTCTCAGGATTAGTCAGCATGGATTTACCAAGGGGAAGACATGCTTGACTAGTCTGATAGCATTCTATGATGTGGTGACTGAATGGGTAGATGCAGGGAGAGTAGCTGATGTAGTCTACCTTGACCTTAGCAAGGCATTTGACACAGTCCCTCATAACATCCTCCTGAGCAAGGAGGATGCACTGGCTGCATTGTGCAACTGGCTGCACAATAGAGCCCAAAGA
>NW_008629710.1:0-17174 GCF_000691845.1 Merops nubicus
AATTAAAGATAACCCTGCTTGCTGCAGGGACATTGGACCAGAAGAAATTAAAAGGTGCTTTCCAACCCAAAGCATTCTATGGTTCTGTGATTAACCTCATCACCAAGTTGTTCCAAGTGGGCCTCTTAGACAAATGATGTAAATGGTGGCTTTGTGTACATGCAGAATATCTTCAGACAGCCCTCGTTTGCAGTTTATGGTTTACACATCCTAATTCAATCTGTCTGAAAAGTAAAAGGCTTGGAAATATTAGAGGCAAAAGGGGATATCTGAGGAGTTAATGCAAGCTGAGCATGCAGAATGATGGTCTGTGGATATGAACTAGCTTGTAGGGTCTGGTAGGAATGGTGGGATTGTTAGAGGTATCAGATTTTTATGAGGAGATTGAATACTGAATGATTGATGGAAAATTCCTTTATGGTGTGCTGGGACCTATCAAATTTCTCTGCCATCATTTCTTCTTCCTCTGGATCCTTGGTCCAGTAAAGAAGCTTCCCAGTGATAAAGGAAGAGGACATACAGTGAGGTGGGAAGTCTTAAAATCAAACACAGGTCATCCTGGAGCTCTGCTGGGAAGTGAGAATTGCTGTATGCCACAAGATAGCTGATACCATTCTAAAATTTTTCTTTTTTTATAAAGTCTCAAATGAACTATCCAAACTAATATAATTAAAATTTACAAACTCTTGACAGCTTTAATTATCACTTGAATTTTATAGTTGTGTAACATACAAATGTATTCACAGCACTATGCCAGGCAAGAAACCTAAACAGCACAGCAGCAAAGGTTATTTTTACAAGGAAAATTGATAAGGATATTGATAAGCATAACTGCTAATTGATAAAGTCAGAATAGACAAAACATAACTTTATAGAGGACTTCTGATTCTTTGGGACAGATGGATTAAATGCCTAATTAATAAAGGACTGATCTGAATCATATTCATAGAAATCTGTACAACTAATCTCTGCTCTAAGAATGGAACTAGAGATGAAGTACCTAAGATCAACAAAGAGCTTTCCACAAAAGTCTTGTCAAAAAAGACAGAAAAAATGTCACCTGGACTATCACAGGCCCAGCTCTTATGAGGAGCAGCTGAAGGAACTGGGGTTATTTAGTCTGAAGAAAAGGAGGCTCAGGGGAGACATCCTTGCTCTCTACAACTCCCTGAAAGGGGATTGGAGTCCAGTGGGTCTCGGTCTCTTCTCCCAAGTAACAAATGATAGGACAAGAGAGAAGGGCCTCAGGTTGCACCAGGGGAGGTTTAGATTGGAAATTAAGAAAAAATTTCTTCTCTGAAAGGGTTGTCAACCACTTGAACAGGCTGCCCAGGGAAGTGGCTGAATCACCATCCTTGGACATGTTTAGAAGTCATAGTGCTGAGGGACATGGTTTAGAAGTGGACTCGTTTAGAAGTGATATAGATGTAGTGCTGAGTGACGTGGCTTAGCAGTGGACTTGGTAGAGTTAGGTTAATAGTTGGACTTCTTGATCTTAAAGGTCTTTTCCAACCTAAATGATTCTATGATTCTTAATAATGAACCAAGAAGTGAGCAAAATGAAGGACTGGAGCAGTACTTTTTAAACCTAAACTGATAGCACAGTTCAGAGGAACCTGACATGTACTTGGATGGCCATGGCCTCTAGCAGTCTGAAAGCAGATTCTCCTGAGAATGGTCTTATCTTGAATGTAGCTATAGCCATTTCTAGAGTACCTTGTGTGCCCTCTGTCTGCTTTTGGAGAGTTTGAGGTAGAGTCCAACTCAGTCCTGAAGAGAAAGGAACACCACCAAAAGAAGTGATGCCAACACAACATTGGTTCACTCTGTTTTACTGGACCATACTTTGCTTCATTAGACCACAGTGCTGTGTTGATAATTCTGAGCTCAGAAACACCACTGAGTGAGGTAATAATGAGCTGTTAAATGGTGAGCAGGACTGAGATAATCTCAGCAATCACAGCAGACTACTCCTCAAAGGGAAGTCCAAAAAAAAGCACAGTTTGTGTATTCAGTTGATGGATCCAGCCCATCTTCAACGTTTTGGTGGCAGGTTTGTTCCAGACCAAAAGGATCAGAATCTGGACACTAAGACTAGGTCTGTAAATTCTCCTGGGCTCAAGGTAGCCCAGCTGGCATAGTGTGTTGGGTTTGCTCTATGTTCTTCCTTCCTACACTGATAATTTGCCTCATGTACAGCTACTCCATGATTTCCCATGGACAGGAAAGGGCTTGGTGTCCTCTGGACTAATTTAATCTCTCATTTCAACAAGTATGGAAGGAAAAAAAAAAACAACTAAGCATATAATGGAACTTGTTCCTTTTTTGTGTGTCACTCTTGAGACACTTTGAGATTTCTTTCAGAAGAGGCTGCTTCTCCATAGCTAAGTGCACAGCAAGTTTCTGAGTGTAATTGTCTCAACTATCAAATTATCATTATTAGTGTTTTAAATATTATTAGTGTTTAGAGGCAAAACTCTTCTATCACATAATTATTTCAAAATAGGAGGATTAGGAATAGTGCTCTTGAAAATGGAAATTTCAGGAAACACCAGCAAAGACATGTCAAACCTGCTGGGCCTGGGAGGAGCTGTTGCCTTTGATGCTAACCTGTTGATTCACCTTGCTCAAGGTCTGGCTTTTCATAACAAAACAAGTAGATTTTGTGTGCTTAAGGAGAGAGAACCAGGGTTGTGGTACTGATCTGTACCAGGGAAGAAAGGCAGCTCACACTCAGGACAAGAAATTCACAGAAGGCTTCTGACCCTGTGGAAAACCATAGGAGATGGCCAGCTTGGGTCCTGCATGTTACAATGCCCCAGCAACTCGTTCTGCTAGGAAAGCTCAGACAGAAGTTACACCATTCAGAGATGTTTTCCTTTTTGGACTGATTTTTTCAAGCAGTGATAACTGGGTGACATAGTTGACTGGACTGTTTTCTCTGGACAAAGTCCTGTGTTTGTGTATGAAGTTCAGATATTCTTGATATTGCCACTTGCACAGTTGCTTCTTCAATTCACTTTGAACCTATAGAAAAGGAATTTAAAAACAATGAGTCAGAAAATTAAGGTTTTGTGGACATTAAAGGTAAAATATGTCCAAAATGTCTACCTGGCTACTTAGCCCAGATGGAAAAGACACCAAAATCAGTCAGGATTAAACCTTAACACATTTTTAGGAGAATTTAAACTATATCCCTGTTTACTTTGGGAAAGAAACAAATCAAACACCCAGACTTAATTTCCAAAATTCAGAGGATGACAAGGATGTATTTCACTGCTGTATCTTTGTTTGTTATAGGTCTGCTTTGTATATATTCCTTTTTTTTTTGTCTGTAATTATGACTTTTCCTCATACTTAATCTTCTGTGTCTCCTTGGTGTGACCTGCTGCATGTAATAAGGGTCGTTCTCCAGGCTTTGGGTTTATCCAGATTGAAATCCATCTTAAAGATCCTTTAATGACTCTGAAAGATAATGAATCACCTTGAATACATATTACCTTTGAGAGAGGTCTTGAGGATCCTCAAAAGCATAGGCAAAATTGATATTTTTTTATCATCCACAGCCTACAATTGAGACTACTGGGACTTGGGTGAGGGGACAGGAGACAAGTAGATTTTCTTGCCCTACACAGAGCAACTCAAAGCTATAGCAGATGGAGTGTAAGTGGGTACAGGAACCACCCAGTCCTTGCCACCATAGGCATGAACAGTCGTCTTCTGTGGATAAACTGCTCACTGTGCCCTGTTACCTCTGTTCTTACTCAACTTCATCTCAATCTGCTTCTCCTGCAAGGGAGGTGGCTCTCCTGAATGCATGAACTAGAATGAGCTCCATATATATATATATGAACTGGCACCATTAGCACAAACCACTCCCAACTAAAGGCAGAAATAAACTGTTGAGTGAAACTATGAATTCTTCCAGAGGATGTATGTATGGGAAAACATGACTGAAGTCCTCTGAACTTAGGAAATAATTCTTATTTTTTATGATTACAGGGAACCATAAGAAATGGCTGACAAATCTGCTCCAGAAGGAGTTTTTCATAAGCAGCATGGACACAGGCCAACATATACCACTTAATCTTAGGGCCAGAGAACCCTTCTCTGCCTGTCCCTCTTTTACCACCTAGTAGTAGTGTTGTGAGACACATACAAGCTCTTTAAAGGCTGTTGGCAATGACACTGCAGAAAGAAGGCAGGTGGAAAATAGGTTCTGTATCTCTAGTTAGTTTTGAAGACACTGTCTCAAAACACCACTAGAATGCCATTATAAATTGTTTTCCTAAGTAACAAACATATTTTAGGCATTATTCATCCTTAGGTAGGATTAATTTCACCTAAATTTAGACATCCCTAGGAGAAGTGTCCAGTCTAAGCTTGTGGAGAGACTGAAGCACCGTTAGTGGATCATTCTTCTTATTTAATCTGCACATTTTTCTGAGGATGAGACTTTTTTTTTTTTTTTACATTTTCTAATGGTTTGGATTCACTCTGCTCTTCTGGGGGAAGTGCAGGCAAATTTAGTTGGGTTTTAAAATTATAGGCTCTCTAAAGTTTACTACAGAAAATTTATCCAAACTCTAACAATGTTATAAAACCAAGAAAGAAAGTGTTTGAACAAAAGTATGGAAAATGCACAGGCTGCCAGGACAAAAGGGGAAAACCAAGGGGGAAAATTCACCAACAGTAAATAAACCTAAAGAAAGTAATGAGTGTTATAAGCTTTCCATTGAGACATCATCATGATAACTATCAAACGTAAAGCAGAAAAAAAATGTCCCTTGACACGAAAGTCTCCAGCTATTTGTAAAAGGTCATGCCTCAAAGCTTATTTTGTGTCCTTCAGTCAGAATTGTATGAATACTAAAGCAACAAAGGTACAAGGGGGGAAAAAGAAGACATGGGTATTTCATGCTCTCAGGAGCAGATCAAAGCATGGCTCTGCTCTGGAAATAGGAAAAAAAAAACCCTTAATAACAAGAAATGCCCATGAGTTTAAAAGGTTTTAATAATCTTATGTACTTACTACTCACCTCTGCATTTGAGAAGCAATAGAGAAGAGCGACAACAAAACCCTAGGGTGGGGAGGGCAGAGAGAAAAAAGCCAGCCATCAGGATTTGCAGCATAGAATCAGAGAAAGACACCAGCTTTTGTTCAAAATTCGGGTGAGACAACAGAAAATACATGTTCTCCATTGTTCCCTTGGAATTTAGGTGATGTGGCACCTACATTTGTGGGGTTTTAATAATAGGATTAAATTCCTCAATGGGCAGGCAACACTAGCATTATTATTGCCCTCATGTGGGGACACTAAGAACTAACTTAGTGTTTACTGTACCCTACAAAGAAGTCCTCCCTCAGATAGAATAGTAGGGACACCTGTCTTATTTCTATTCTGTATTTACAGTAACAAATAAACTGGATGAGGAGGTGCTCTTGGTTTATGTCTTTATACAAAAGGATGGCTGTGTTTGGTCAACAACCTCTGGGGAAAGGTCTTCAGCTCAGCCCAAAAAGGCATCATAGAGAGGAAGGTGTTGGTCTCTTTTCACAGGTCACCAGTGATAGAATCAGAGGGAATGGCCTTGATCTGCCCCAGGGGAGGTTTAGACTGGACATTAGGAAGAACTTTTTCACTGAAAGGTAGTGGAACCTACTGCTCAGGTAGGTGGTGGAGTCGTCATCCCTGGGTGTTTAAAAGCTGTGTAGATGTGGTGCTTGGGGATATGGCTTAGAGAAGGATTTGGTAGATATGGTAGAGTAGGCTTAATGGTAGGACTTGATGATCTTAAAGGTCTTTTCCAAACAAAGTGATTCTATATTCACCCAGGGCTACAGTCAGGCATTGTTAGTAAAATGAACAAGGCACAGCTCTGAAGCCTTTGCTTCTCTGTGTTAAGATGTCAACAGAGTCCCTCACAGAGCTTTTGGGCCAGCAAATATTTTGACAGAGTCTGGCCATGGTTGAGAGGTAAATGTGGAAGAGGGATCATTTTCAGCACATATCAACATGGACCAACTGTGATGGGATACAGGGGAAAGAGGAAGGAAAAAGACTTCAGCTGTTTATTACAAAGTGTTCCGTACTCTAGCCCTGGCTCTCAAATCCAAAATATTTTTCTGAACAGTGGTATGACAAAATAAAAGAAGCAAAGAAATATTAACATGATGGATTCACTGTATTATCCTTATAATATTTTATATTATCCTTATTTTATCTACTTTATCCTTATTTTTTTTAATTCTTCTTATCATCACCTTTATTATATGTGGAATTAGTTTCAATCAGTTCACCTTAATCCATAAACTGATCTGCATGGCACTCTGTTATTCAGAAGGGTAGATAATGGGTGTTTTCTGATTATTAATAAGAAGTCTGACTCAGAACTCAAAAGTGGTATGATATTTCATATAATAAGGTAAGGAAAAAACAACAGAGCTTGCAAAGGAGTGAGACAGAATGTGTGTGCTGAATTTAGACACAAAATTAGCACCTGTTCTAATAACCAGCCTAAAAAGTAAAACTCCTGAGAGCGTGATGCTTCAAACCAAACCTCTTAGGAATGATAAACATTTTGTCCAGCTTACCTGAAAAGAACCCAAGCCCAGCTCAATATACAGGCGAGCTTCCAGACCAGTGCTTTCTGGGAAGAATGCAAAGACCACATAGTGCACTCCAAAGAGAGGGATTAAGAGTAATGTGGATTTAGCAAGTCTCCTGGGAAAGCAAGAATTAAAGAACAATGAGTTGTTAGAAACATGGAATTAGTGATGGCAAGTATATGTGGGGACAATTTTTAATACAGAGGACAGCTCCATAATGGAAGAAACTACAACAAAGTTATAGAAAGATTATAGCTACATATCTTAGGATGAGTTAAATAACTCACTAGAGTCCTTTAACTGTGTTGATGAGTTCTCCTTTGATTGTGAAGGGGATCAAAAAAAGAAAGGGCTAGGTTCAGTGACCAGAATATGTCCATCATGTTCCTGCTAAGGATTTGAAGGGAATAATCTACATGATTAGATTATCTGATTTTCAGTGTTTAACCTTTCAAGCTGGGTCCTTCCAGAGCTGTAATAATTGATATTTTACTTTTCTCATTGTCCCCCACACATCCACCTGCCCTTCTCCCTCTGAAGCAAAAGAGAATCTTGATGATGGGATGAAAAAGGAAGTTTACATTATTTCTTCTGGGAATTTCTTATTCTGTTAGTAAGGAGTAGAACATTTTGTGCTCCTGCCCATAAAATGTTTCTTATAGCAGCTAGAACGGGTCAATATCGAAAGACCCAGAAATACTTACACAAAGTGGCTTGAATGGCTCCCTCCTCCCTCTTGAGACCTCAATTTATGGACTAGAATTCTGATCACATTAATAAATATAATAAAGTTAATCTGAAAAAGATAGGACAAAATCTGTAAACACTACAAATCAGGACATATCTTCGTTTGATAAAAACATAACTAAAAATCCCCAGTCATAGGAGTTGCCTTGCTACAATCCAGTGCAGGTCTGCTCTCAGATCAAATCAATAGCAGTAGAAATAGTATTCATTTTTTTTCACTCTTCAATATATGCTTATACATAAAGCTATGCTGAAAGTTATGTTGAATTAATATAGACCTACGTATCTCAATATTGGTTTATGTCTGATATTAACTGCTTGTACTTGTCAGCACCTAGAAGATCTTATATGGTCTAAATAGTCTCCCCTGTTCCCTTTACTGCTTAGGACAGGGATTGCAACAGATACAGAACTAAATGACATCCTGTTCCCCCCCTAAATTCAGATGGAATAAATGTGGACATAAGGGAGATTTTTTTTGGTTTCTTTCAAGTTCACAGCCTGAGAACTCATTTTAAAAATATACCAAATAAAATGATGTATATGCATTTCTTCTATTAAATCAGCTTCATATTATCTAAAACCCTTGCCAGTCTGGACTGCCTTTCTTTAGAAATGACTTAGAGGGCCCCAGACATGACTGTGGTACGTGGAATGCAGGTGTCAAGATGGTTCCATTATGTCTTAACATGAGTCTAGAAAATATAGGATCTACCCTTTAGATGGTGATTTAGAGTCTGGGGTTTTTTTTTGGGAGGGAAACCCAAGAAAAACAAAACTAACAACAAAACCACATCCTATACAATAATTTCCAGTTATTTGAAATTCAGTACTATAGCATGTGCCATCTCTTGTCTCCCAGCTTACTGAGACACTAGCTTCTCTTTCACATGTCAAAAGATACTCAAGACAAAAAGAAAAAACATACTAATACAGTTAGCAGAATGGGGCCTTTGATGATCCATAACACCACTCCATCTTCATCATCATCCCAACACCTGAAACAGGAAACAAACCCAGTCATGTCATAGGTCCCTTGTGAGTTTTCCACAACACGTGGAAACATTTGTAATTTCAGGCTTCTCTCCTGCTCTGCTGTTGGAAAAGTGACTGTTTTAGAGATTAGAGAATAAACTAGTGTGCATCCATAGATGTAATGACTTTGGGATCATGAGGAAATCGGCAAGAAACAAGTTCTGACTTACCCAGTATTTTGTTGGTGGATTCTTGCGATGATCCAAACAAACATCACAGCAGTGGGAGCTCCTGGACAAATCAACAAGCAACAACATAATTGTTTTGAATACTATCCCCCCATGGAAACTTTATTCTGAGGAAGTTCACAGTGCAGTAGATTGGATGTAAATTAAAGATCAAACAATGGGTCAGACAATTTTAAAGAACTTTATGAAAGAAATTATCTTGCAATTTGGGGAAAGAAAAGAAAAAAGAAAAGGGCAGGAGTATGAAATAAAAGTGAAGGAGAATAGGGGATGCTGAGAAACTATGTTTTCAAAAATAACAGTTAATTATTACTTGAAGGTTTGGATATGAATTATTAGCACTTGTGAAGCTGGAGGAATCACTTGTTTAGCTGGAGCTCTTTCATTTTGTGAATTGTGGTCAGCATACAACTTTTTGTACACTAGCTAGACTAGTTCACATGGTTGTCCTGAGGAGCTTCTGCTAATTACTCTAGACCCATCAGCTGATGAGACACCATGAAAATTTAGCTGCATCAAGGTACTGGTGATTTCTAGCCTGACTTTATCACTGCTTATCCTTCTACATTTATGACTGAATAGTTATTTCCTTTCTTTTCCCCAAGCAGGTCTATAAACTAACAATTCCTTTTTCTCTCCTTCTGTGGAATTGAATTTCTAAAGATTAAGAGACTTTCAAAGCTGCCTCAAAAGGGACTCTGATCTGAAGCAGGTGACATTTTCACTGATAAATCTATTGAAATATAGCTAATATCTTTCTGAGTATCATTTGAGGTCTGTAGGAAAGGCCCAGAAATTGTCCTTAATTTTAGACCTTTGTTCCAGGCCTTTAAACTGGGACCATATTGAGTTCAAGTTGTCTTTTTAACTAATTAAGATAAATATTTTCATTAATATCATCTAAGAACTGAGTTGCCCCTGAGATGTGTCTCATTTTCCATGGATTATAGAAGGAGATGAGGATTACTAGATTGTAAATTGAAGTGTTGCCTTTGTTATCTCCAGTTAGATGCAATTGATCGAGGTCTAAGGGTCTAGTTTCAAGCAATGGTTGCTCCAAATCAGCAGCCTCTTTAGAAAATTCAGACTTTTAAAATTTAATTATGTTGAAAATGTCTGAGACCCTGAAGGTGAAGGTAAAATTACTATTTACTTCAAGAGATTTTCAATTTCAATCCTAAGCCAAAAATGTGAATGTTAATGACTTATTTCGGTACCTTTATTTTAGAATAGCCAAGGTGAGGTACAAGAATATCTGAGAGTCACAATAAACAATTCTCTGGAGTGAAAGAAATTTTATGTATTACATGCATCTATTATGACAGAGATACTTTTAATTGCTGTATAAACATTCCTTAAAGCCATAAGGTCTCTGGAACAACAACAACAAAAATGATTCCTAGTTCTCAGCTCACATGATTTGAGATTAATCTGTCTAATTCTGCTTACTAAATGAAAAATGTCAACTTAAAGTTAGTCACCCAAAATACTTTAGTCAGTGGGGAAAGGCAACAACTTTCCAGATTGTTATACAGCCACATTACTCATCTTCTTGAGGACTGGATTTATCTCCACCACAGCATGCATACCTCACTCTACTGACTGCAGGAGAAACCTGGAGAGATGGTTTAGATTAGATAGCTGACTTTTGAATTACTCTGGTTGCATGAAATTAATTCCAGTCATAAAGATGAGTGCTTCAGTCTTCCAAGTAGACTTATTGTAGTGCATCCAGTAATCCAGCCTATCCTCTCCTTCAAAGTTTTGAACAGTTAGATAACTAACAACAGGAGAAACCATAATAATGGTATGGTTTTGATGTGGTAGTGCTGGATGAACAGGCAAATTTCACATGAAAAGTGGCACCTTTGATAGGCACCTTATGTCTCGGAACAAATATTTTATCTGCTTCTGAAAGTAAATGGAAATATTAAACAAAACAAAGAGGAAAGGAGTACTAACCCCAGCCAGTAAATATGAACCACCATACATACTGCTTGTCTGAAACAAAGGTCAGCAGAAGCAGTGTTTGTAGGTATATCCCTTCTATGAGAAGCCAGAAGAAGTTGGCTAAAATACTGAACTGGAAGAATGCCACAGCAGCCTTACAAGCAACCTAAAAATACACAGGAAGAAAAACAAAACCCTATTAGATCTATTTTCCATTGTATTTGGGGTTTTTTTCAACCATGATAGGCAAAAAATAATGTTATCACACAAAAATGAAGAATTTATTACAAGATTTCAATAAGCCTGAGATTCCATCATTTCAATTGACTTAAGTTTTTGTTTTTTTTTTAAATAAAACATTGAAGATCTATTCTCCATTGTGTTTGGTTTTTTTTTTTTTTCAACCATTATAGGCAAAAAATAATGTTATCACACAAAAATGAAGAATTTATTACAAGATTTCAATAAGCCTGAGATTCCATCATTTCAATTGACTTAAGTTTTTGTTTTTTTTTTAAATAAAACATTGACCCTTTCTTATAGATGAAATTCTTCACTGATAGAAATTGTTACAGCTTCATGAGTTGACAGACCTGTACCTAATATATCAAAGCTGAATGCAGCCATAGCATTTGGTCTTTGGGTTTGTGTAGTATTGTTTATTTAGAGATTTGAGCTCTAGCAAACTAAAGAGAACTGGGATTAAGAAATCTCTGTGTTCTCTTCAGGTCAAGAATCAAATGTCAAATCAAGGAGAAGAGAGAGGGGAAGTTTAGTACCGTTGACATGAGACAGTGGTCCATAGTTTCATCTGCAAACAAAACAGCATCTTTGGTGAAAACAGCAATGGCTCTCAGGATAAAGGAGACAAAGAGGTGCATGTGGATGTAATTCCGTGTACAGTGGAATTTTCTGGCATGGAAAGAGAAAAAGAAAAGTCTTCCTTCAGGGAAAAAAATTCTCAAGGTCTCATCAGAACTCAGAGAGGAATACAGAGTGACTTCAGACACTTTCCAAAGCAAATAAATGATCTGTCACTATTTGAGAAGGAAATAGACACAAAGGAGCAGAGCAGTTATTATCTGCTTAAGCTAATAAAAGGGCTGGTATAATTGTCTTTGAATTACCACTTATTTAAAGGTGTTGCCAGAAGCAGAGAGTAATTCTGAGACTCATGGGCTGTATTGCAATAATGCCTTTTAATTATTCTAAATAGCACTTTTTGTTGAACAAGCTTGCAAATAGGCTCTTCAGCCCCTTTCTGGCCAGAGGAGAGCAGAATATTGAGTGAGTGTCCATGCCATGTTGTGAGATGGCTACTAGAGAAGTAGCTGCCTTAGCCCACACTTCATTTCCCCAGAATGCTCTGTCCGTGACTTGACCTTGAGCTGAAGGAATCTCCTTAAAGGTTTGGATATATCTGCTGCTTGGTCCTGGGTGTCTCTATAAGTGATATGACCTTTAAGATTGCAAACACACTCCAGTTAAAGCAGCTCTGCACTGCTGTCTGCAGAGCAAGCTTAAGACTTTGGTCCAAATACATTGGATGAAAACCAGGATCCATTTCTTATTATCCAACATCATCAAACATGACATTTACATTTCTTTAAATCTCTTTCTATAGCTCCAAGTTATGGAAGAAATGGTCTTTCACAGATGGAATGGACAGTTTAGAATTACTGCTGGTTTGGTGGCACAAGACACTTGGTTTCTGCAGAGTGTCCTGCTGTGCACTGGGGGAATATTTATCTTATTTTAATAGTAACAACAGACTGGAGCATTTCCACTGTGTGCTGTCATTAAAGAGACTAAGACACACTTCCCAGTCAACTTTCTTGTTTTAACATCTGCAGTGCTGCTCTACAGCATAAATAGAGAAGGTCCCACTGCCATCAACAGTGTTATAGTTGAGAAGAATTTGAAAATAATAGCAAAAAAAAATCCCACAAAATAAAAACACATAGGGTTTGGGAGGTATTAGGATGAGCCTGTCTTAAGACATCCTGAAAAAGAGACCATTCTTTTTTTACCTGAAGGCAGCAAAGACAATTAGAGCTGTAATGAGTGAAGTCACTGATGCTGCATAGCCAGCAGTGTAGACACGCCAAAATGCAGAATAATATGATTTCTATGAGAAAAAGAGAACACAGACCAATGCTGGTGGTTATGCAGCATGCATGCTGGTGAGCTTATTTCTCTGAGATACATCTTCCCCTACTAGGCAGTCCCATCAGCTATGCACTCCATCCCTTGCTTCAGGTTTTCCCCTCTATCATTAACACAGCTTCTATTCTTTTGAACCCTCCTTAACCTTACACATGAGAAGTTTCACCACCCACAGGCTCATCTGTAGGAATGACCCATTTGAGCATGTTCAATGAGAAAATGTTAACTTGGTTAAGTAAATGTATTTCCTCCTAAAAGTACAGAAAGACTCTAAGGCACTGAAACCTGCTGATGGGTAATTTGTGAATCTATCACTTTATATCTGAATCAGATTTGATAAGTATTGGATTTCATCAACAACTATAGCCAAAAGAGAAATAAAACTTGCATTTTGCAGGTGAGGAAACTGGAACACTGTGAAACAGTCACCTCATGTTGTGGAGATAAAAAGTTCAAGTCGAGTAAATAACCTTAAAGTCTTTAATTCTTTGGACAAACTGTTCATTCAGTCACCATATACTGTAGCAATGTAAATTCTTATAGTTCATATGTTTGTTTTGCATTTAAATATCTAATGTCCTAAGAAAAATGAAGTACAGTTACATTGCTTTATCTATTGCCTATTCTGATTCACTACAAGATTACCTAATTATTGAAAGTCTCAATAAACTAAATTCTCTGAATCCAGGCAAATTTCCTCCTTGCAACTGTTATTGACACTTTGCTCCTTAATTGATCCTTTATCCAAAAGGCAACAATTCTAGGTTGAGACAACCAGTTAGGAATTTTAAGTAGATACATAAATCATTCAACTTGTTATTGAAACTTTGCTCCTTAATTGATCCAAATTCTGTTTATCCAGAAGGCAACAATTCTAGGTTGAGACAACCAGTTAGGAATTTTAAGTAGATACATAAATCATTCAACTCTGACAACCTAGGAATCATCCTGGGGTTTCTGAAACAGTCCTAATCTTTTACAGAGTATTTTCAAAACACAGATGAAAAGCAGAAAACAGGTGATTCAAATGAACAATTAAGTATTTCAGTGAGACAACCAATTAGGAATTTGAAGTAGATCCATAAAAAAATCATTCAACCCTGACAACCTAGGAATCATCCTGGGGTTTCTGAAACAGTCCTAATCTTTTACAGAGTATTTTCAAAACACAGATGAAAAGCAGAAAACAGGTGATTCAAATGAACAATGAAGTATTTCAGTGTATTTTATCTGTTTTTTAGGGTAGCTAAACCACCAACGCTTTATGCAGAAGACCTCATAAGTCCTCACTGCAGATACAAAAGACAAAACAAGTGGTTTTCTTAGAATTTAAGTGAGATTCTTCTTACTTCCCTGTGTTTACAAAGCAGGAGACCTTACTGATCTTACCTTCCTTTAACAGACTTTGTGCATTTGACTGGAATAACAAACTAAACACAGCATCAGCACAGACATGAGCTCTGCCCTGAAATCTTCCATAAATTTAAAATTCAAATGTAAACATAGCCCTTGTTTGATTTCAGCCTAGGCCAGCTTAACACAGGCCTGGAACTGCTTGGAGAAAGCCACCCTAGAGAGTAGGAGAATTTAGCTCTGTGAGTAAAAGCCATGCCCTGGCGACTGGCCCCAGGGCTGGAGACCTGTGCTCCATACATGCCACCTTAGTAGTCTGACATCCCTTCTGAACTGTTTGAATGGTTTCAAACATCTTTTCAGGAGTTCTTTCAGCTTTTCTCTTTCTAGCTTCCCCACAGTGTTAAAAAAAAGTATAAATATTCTTGGTTTATAGGTGGGGAATTTAGCTTGAGGTATTGCTACTGCCTTTTATAGCTGTACTTGGCTTTCTAAGTTCATGGAGCCAGATGGCTGAAGCCAATTGTGTCTACACTTCCTAAAGATTTGCTACCTGAACTAGTACTTTTGTGCTTGAGCTTGCATGGCTGGCCAACCAAAAGTGTTACTCTAGATAACACCCAGAGTGCTAGTGATAAGAACACTTCTGTGGTTTACCTTGCCACAAATGACCTTACTGCACACTCACAACGAGCTAAATGAATTAGTCTTTTCTTTCATAGATTGGAAAGAGTCCATTGCCTCTATCAAAGTACCACAGTGGAAGGAGGAGGCAGTGGTAGACCCCATCTTGCATTTGAGTAAGATTCATGAGCCTTGCCCTGGAGATGAGGGGATGGAGACGTCCCAGTTCTATCTTGCTGGAACTATCCCATTTAGCAGAGGTCAGAACTCAACAGGCAGAGGCTGTGAGCACATCTCTGTAAACCAACCACCTTCAGCCATGAGGCAAAGTTCACCACTGAGGAACCACCACTATCAATGAAGTGTATTTGGCCCCGGGATAGGAATGCCTCACAGTGATGAGGAACATGTAAATTAAAATCAAATTAAGATGTGGATGAAAAAGACATGCTGAATACCAATAATTATCATCACATAGGAAAAAGAGAGGTTCACTTCCTACTCCCCTGAACACCTAAGATAAGGTTTGGAAACATTCAAGGGCATCCAAGAGTTCCCTCCTAAATATTAGCATTGATTAAGTTATAGAATCTTCTTCTCTAACTCAAAGAAAATCTTGGGGAGGAAAAAAAAAAATCAATAGGAGGGATCCAAATAAATTTTCCCTGAAAAATTTGCCCCAGACAGTTGGGTAGGACTTCCCTGGGAGATGAGGATTCAAGTCTCCTTTGTTAGAGAACCAAAGTCTTTGTTAGGCAGGACAGGTGAACTAATCATGAGCCTACTCATTAACAATGAGAGCAGAAGATTGGAAGTACTACCTGCTACTCCTAGTAGTTAGTACTACATACTAACCCTAATTTGTAAACGGGCTCCAAATATACCTAAAACCTTTGAGTTTAGTACTGAAGACAGGTTATTACTTGATTCTGACAGGGCTCAGATGTTTGGGAGCACCCAACTACTCAACGTCCTCAGGATAGGGTGCCCTGGAGATGTCCACAAGCAGGTTATAAAGTCTCACCTGATCCTCAGGTCCTTTACTGGAGTTTTCATCAAATCCACAGGCAACGGTGTATGGTGGGAATGGTTCTGACCAATATGCCTCCTGTGTACAGTTTCTCTGAAGGAAGCCTTTAATGGTAAAATACATCAGAGAATGAATGGTAGCGAGAAGGGATGTTCTTTAAGGTTTGATGAGAAACAATAGTTATTTTCCTCCTTTGATTCTTAAATTGGACACTTGAGGTCTAGTTGTGTTCAACAGGATTAGAGTTATAATATTCTATGCATCTATAATCTGAAAAGTTGAGATATGTTCCCATTCATTTCAAGATGCAAGGGGTCTTCTACACTTCATATAGACAAAAATTCTGCAAATTCATCCTTACACAAAATTAAAATCAAATTTTTATGCAATCTATCTTAAACTAACTTCATTTGTGCTTCTTGACAAAGTCTTGAGCCACCTGATCTGGCTTTGACCTTAGGTATAATTTTTGAATGTGGTCCTGCTCTGACTGAAGGATTGATCTAGATGATCTCAAGAGTTCATTTCTAACATTAATTATTCTATGACTTTATAAATCAATGATTCTATGACATACATATATTTCTTTATAACCCTAGAAACACAGTGCAATTACTTATATTTTGTAGACCATATTTTTTAGAATTTTTAGACCAAAATTCTAAAAAGAAATTTAGATTTTTTTTCTTTTGTCTAATCTCCAAAGAGATTAGACAATTAAGGATAGCATAAAACAGAGCAGTGACAAATATCAACCATAAGACAAGTTGTGTATCTGGATAAATACTAAACAGACAGAAGACAGAGTTGTGAATCAGGAAAATATGCAAATTAATGATTCTTTAACTATTAGAACTTATTAAAGAAAATATGTAAAGATAAAAAGAATAAGGAAAAGGTCTTGCCATGGATATTTGTGATTTCTTCAAAAAATCTTGGACAGGGAACTTGAACCACCTCCCCAAAAGTGGCTCTGGGCCAGCAGGTTAGACCATCCCAATCTCTGGCACATCCTGGAAAACAAAACTGTCTGTAAGTAAAGGAAAACACACAGAACATCACACAGATGATCTTCCATAATGAGACTGTGGTTTTCCCACTAATTCATGTTCAAGAAGAGCTACAACAGGGCATGCAGCTCTGCAAATGAGGGATTGTATTGTTTTCCTCTTCTCATTGAATGTATCATTGCTCACACATGTACTTGGCATTCCAGCTGGACCTTCCCCCACCTTATCTCAAGAGGCAATTACCTGAAAATCAAGCAGACACACTCTAAAAGTCAAATCAATTGGAGTTATTGTCAAAACAAAAGTCATCAAAATCAAAATTTTAAATAATTATTAGAAGTTGAGGTTTCTCATTGCTGCTTTCAGTCTAACTGAAAAACATCAGACTTATAAATTCAGCTTTAGTCTCTTATCTATGCTTAAAGTCTATGAAGTTCATAGAATCTTTTAGGTTAGAGAAG
>NW_008629711.1:0-1080 GCF_000691845.1 Merops nubicus
TGACGGTGTCAGTCTTGGGCTCCCCGTTGTAGAGCAGGACGGGCAGCTGGGCACCCGGCGCAAAGTCCTTCAGCACCTCCGGCGCCCTGCAGGATGTGGGGATGGAGGCTGATGCCAGGCGGTGCCCAGGTCTCTGCGGCACAGGGCACACCTCTGTCCTCGGCAAGGGGACGGGGTGGTGCCCCCAGGCTGCTCCTCCCTCCGTGTGTGCCCATGGCAGCTCTGCCTTGGGTGATGCCAACCAACCTGCCTCAGGCAGTGGTGGGGCACTGAGGGGTAGAGCAGGCTCCATGTATTCCCCAGTGCCTACCCCTCGTGCCCCTTCCCAAGGTGCTGGGCACCTGCCACCCCACCCATCAGCGTGCCAGGGCAGGGCTGTCCCACCCTGCCCGCAGCCCGGGCCCCAGGGCTGGCAGTGCCCTGGGAGGGGGGCAGGACTCACACTCACCTCTTGACGTCCACGGTGGTGAGGGTGAAGGGCACCCCTTTGAGCAGCAGCACCATGAAGAGCCGCTGGCAGAAGGGGCAGTGCCCCACACTCTCCCCATCCTCACTCGCCTGTGGGCACAGAGAGACTTCAGCTGCCCCTTTGTCCTGGCATGGCCACAGCACCGGTGGGTGCAGGGTGAGGGTCCCAGGGCTCATCCCACCCCAGCGAGCAACGCTGGCAGCCCCTGGCACCTGCTACACCAGAACACCAGCAAGGTCGCCGGCCCCGGCCTGCCCCTGGGGCCTCTGTGCCCCGTCCCAGAGCAGCCTGCGTGGCACAGAGAGTGCTGGCCCTGGCAGTCCTGGATGATGAGGGGGCCCCAAGATCCCCAGCCCCACAGTGCCAAGGGGGCCAGGACTCGGAGGCAGGGACAGTGTTGGCACCAGGGGCGGCTGTGGCAGAGGATGGCACAGCAGGGGCTGTGCTGGAAGGCGATGATGGCACCAGGGCAGGGCCTGGCGGGCACGGGTCCTGCAGATGATGAGGTGGCTGCTGGGCAGGGTCCCTGGTTTCGGGGGGCACCCCAGGCCAAAGCCCTGTGCTGAGCATCTGCATCCCCTGTGCCCGGGAGAAGAGCCCTGAGTGCCTGC
>NW_008629712.1:0-7233 GCF_000691845.1 Merops nubicus
TCACCGCATGGCCGCGCTCGGGCCGAGCTGCTGCCTCATACCTGCCCGCCGCGGCCTATATTCGTCTCGGCGCCCACACGGCCCTCGGTGGCCGGGGAGCCGAGCAAAGCAGCTCGGCTAAGTACCCGGTTGTAAATCGCCCCGGTTCTGGTCTTAGAGGTTTCACGTAAGCACTGGATCCTCAGCCCTCCACACGTATGTTTCCCAGCCAGGTAGCAGCCACCGTGCAGCAGCAGCAGCCAGGCCCGACTGTCCCACACTGGCCTCCTGTGCTCACAGGGCACCTCCCAGGACCTTCATGAAGGCAGGATGGCAATAAATTAACTGTGGCAAAACTGAAAATACATAAAAGTCCTCCATTATTTCCTACCACTCAGATGAAAAATTTTTTAGAAGTCTCAAAGAAGAGACCCAAGTGTCATGCTCTGAGGGGAAAACTGAGGTCTCAGCCCCTGATGGGGCGCTCAGGGCTGGGCCCCTGTGCAGGAACAGGCCTGAGCAGCTACCGCTGTGACAGGATAAGTGGAATGAGACTGAGGAGATATTTAGCGCTATGTCTGCTCGTGAATGCTTGTTTGCCTCCAGGATCAAATCCAAAACACACAAAAGCAGCACTGTCAACATGAATCTTAGTTTAAAATAATTAAGAAACCAATAATATTTTCCAGTGCTTTTGCATTCAAAGGCTTTTTCTGCAGATTGTTTTTGCCATTTGATTGAACAAATGGGTGAAGAGTTGGTTGCAGTTTTTGCTCTAGTTTTGTGAAGCATTTGGCAATACTGTTGTTTCCTAACACCACAGGTGAATACTAAAATCCCCCTTACAAATCATGATGAAATATGAGTGTTTGTAAAGATATCATTACCCATCTTGATCAAAATAATCAGAAGTGTAAATTCATTTAATTTAGGCATGTACTTGTCCCTTTTCTCACAAAAAAAAAAAAACAAACAAAAAACCACCACCACCCAAACGTCTGAATACAGGACAGTGGCAAGTCTCTATATTGGTTTTAGAAAGAAATTTGCCTTTTCAAAAATCATACCTCCTGCAAATATTTTTCATATAACATCAAATTCTTCCACTGGACCAAAAATAGATGAATCAATAGTTGAAAAGTTGCTGTGTGAGTGCAACTGTCATCAAAGCTTCCGAATTTTAACAATCATAACAGAAATGCTAGGAGGGATAAACAGATAAATATTTTTACACAAGTGATTAGTGCACATGAATGGAGCCAGACTGCAAGAAACAGGATTTGAATCTCTATAGATAAGACAAAAATGCAGATACCATATTTTTCGACCACTGCATGTTAGTCTGGAAAGACAGCTCCTGGACAGGAATAGATTTGCTAGGGACTGAATGGAAATGAAACTATTGGTAGAAGATGCCAGCTAATACCGCTAGGTCCTGGCACTGAGAACTTAACAAGGCAACCTATGCATTTCCCTCACATCAACCAGATGAGATCAGAGACTAACTTCTGACTCCAGCTGACCTCAGCCAAGTCAAACTGGCAACCTGGAGGCCCCGCGTCCCACAGGGTCCTCAAGTCACACCATGTGAAATGCTGGCAAATTACAAGTTCGTACCCTCACTCATATAGGTGTGGTTTTGGTTTTTATTTTATTCTAGCCTGCCAGATAGCCAAAAGTCACTTCTCTCACATCCAAACATAGTGTTTAAAGGTCAAGATGAAACTCTCTTGTTTCCCCTTTCAGTGGCTGACCTTTTCAAGGGCAGCAGCAGGCAACATTCACATACTGTCCCTTTCTCTGTTGAGGATTTTGACTTTTGGAGCCTGCTGCTGCTGGACACAACAAGAGCTGAAGTCTAGCAATATTCTGGGTGGATTGCAAGATATTTATTTAGTTCAATGAGACTTTCATTATTCCCGAAAATAACAGACTCCATAGTTGCTAATGTGAATGAATGCAGCTAGAGTGAGTGGTTCTTTACTGCACCTCCATGCAATTTGTGCCTGCAGTGCTGACTATCTGGCAGCTACGGTGGCAGACGTTTGTGACATATATAACGTTCAAAGTTTTCTTGATTTTTCATTTAAATTACACTCATCTGCATCTCTTCAACTGCAATAGTTAAAGGAATTGTTTCTATGGGCAAATTAATTGGAAGAGCTACTGCAGATTAAGCTCTCCTATAATTATTTGAAATAGCTCCTGTGTAGGTATTCTATCCCGCAGTTAAAAAGAACATTATTCTGGAAAAATAATTTTAGTCAATTCCTACCAAACAGATCAGTGGTATTTTTTTCCCTGTTGTGCTGATAAGTTATTACTTTTCTGTTCCTCATCCTAACACAGCTTAACGTCTAAGCTGTTGCCTCTAACAGGATTTTAGCTCTAACAATCTTTCTTGCTTCTTAATGCTTCATCTGTTGCTTTTTTCTCACCTAGCTGCTTTCTGACCTGAACAAATAATATACCTGTGAGACACTAGCCATGCTCCTTTAGGCGCTGAAGGAGGTCAGCTTTGGCACCAATTAGCCATCTGAATTTGGGGCACACTTGATACCTCATCCAGAAATTATCTACTTAAAATCTGGATCAACAGCTAAACCCTTCAAACCTCCCTCAGCTTCTGTAGCTCCCTATCTTGGTCTTGTTCTACAGCTGTCCTGATGGCTTTCCTGCTTGATTTAAAAGGCCTCAAGCCAGAGCAGAAATAGTCACTGCTAAATTGCTGTAAAAATACCAATTAATCTATCCCGTGAATTGGGAGGTATTATCCTTATCATGGGGGGGAAAAAAAAGGAAAAAAATGGGGGCTGCCACCAGAGCTAAGGGACCTGCTTGGCATGACACAGATGCAATTTTCAGCACCACAGTGAGAATTCTGAAGTGTTTAGCTCTTAGCCAGCCACAGATCTATACTCTTTCAGAAAGATGAAATCCTCAATTTATTTAAAGAATTTGTGTCCAGCTGAACTCCAGTATGAAAGCTAAGAAACTGTGCTAAATAACTTCTTTGCAGCTGCAGTAACTATATGGCAGAGTGAGAATACAGGGAATTATATTTAAAATGGCAGAAGATGAGCAAATTCAAATCCTTTGATACTGTGTGCAGTATCAGGGCTAAATATTCTCACCAGTCAGCAGTTAGCTGCTCTTAAGCCAGCCACTGGAAAAGCCCAAGATGCTTCTGCCTGTGTGTCACAGCCCCTTCAGAAAACATAAAAAAAAAAAAAGCAAACCAGGGTTTTCCAGGATGTTGCTCAGCAGAATCTACTTTGTTTGGGGTTGGTTTGGTTTTGGGGTTTTGGTTTGTTGTTTTGTTTTTACTCTGTAACTTCACTACAAACTTCCACAAAATTGTAACTCACTGCTTAAAGATTTCTGCCCCTTTCACTTGCTCAAACTCTTCTCTGCAGTCATTCCACTAAAGACAAGCAAGAGCTTGGGAGTCTAATCCAAAACCTGCTTTTCCACAGCCTTTCAGGAGTCTGGGTTTGCAGTCTGGAGGACAGTAATGGAAGCTGAAGTGCGAATCCCACATTACCGTGGGCCATCAGACTTTGTTTAAGTCTCCCATAAAGATATGTGCCTGAATTTCTTTTCACAGGCTTCAGCAAATTTAAGAATCCCATTTTCAGCTAAAGGAACAGACTACAGCTGTACATGCCCTGACTGCAGCACGTTTTCTGCTGATTTATTGACTGTGCATAAATACTACACTATAACTGTCATATTTAACCACAAAAAGAGAAAGCTGTATGCTCAGGAAAATATTTCAAGGCAACTCTTAAGATTTTTCATCTCTCTCCCATGCACTTCAGAAAAAAAAGGCCTATTAGCAAAGGGGCAGAGTCCAGCCAGTGTGATTTTCTCCCTGTCCCCAACATGTGGGTTAACCCTTTGCTGGGTATGGTACAGGGTTACCTCTCCTCTTTCTGCAAGGTTTTTATGTGAGCACAGCTAATGCTGCCCATGGTCCAAAGGTGAAAGCCAGATCACTGCAGCCTGCGTAACGGCAGACATGGTTTAATTTCCATTTTGCTTTAAAGACCAATGAAAAGCAGCTGAGGAAGTGATTGGTTGCCTAAGATGGTGGATTATTTTGCAATAGTAGTAGATAAGCAAAATTCTGACAAAATGTCTCCGAGGAGACATGAAATGAATCCACAAAGCAGCACTTTGAACAGCAGAACAAGCTGGAACAAATTTCCAGACAGGCAAGGCTTCCCATATGAGAGTTTCAAAGTCCAAGAGTCTCTCCAAAGAAGAAACAGCATTCAGAATAAAAGTTTGAAAAACATTCTGGCTACTGAAAAAGAAAATGAAACCCTCCTGGTAAATTTAGCAAACTGGAGAAATGAGTTACTCTAAACGTGAGCCTGCAAAAAAGACATTAAAACCCTGCACAGGCACATGCAGGGAGATGCAAAACCGAAAGTGTGCTTCAGCTTGGCGCATCCTCGCAATCAAACGACAAAGAACCTCAGGTTAATGTGTGGGTCTCCCAGCCCAAATCTCCCCCAAAAGATTTATCATCTCTGTTATAAATGCTGGGAAACAGCAGAGCTTGTTCTGGGGGAGAGGAGGTGAGGAAAGGGCAGGGGATTTCTGGCTGAGAGGGGAGAGGCTCGCACCAGGCAGTCAGAGCCACAGGAAGCGGGGGCTCACGGCCGGGGATGCTCCGATCTGTAGGTGCATCTGAATTGACAGCCAGCCAAGAGCTGCGTGAAATTCCCTGTTACTTCCTTTTACTGGTCTTATGCTAAGTGTTGCTAAGCTGTACCTGGGAATCGGGCCAAATCAGCTTGGGATCTTAGTACGAAAGGCATTATTAAAAAAAAAAAAATCCAGAGTATTACCCATGTGGAAAGCAACAATATGAATTAAATGAATGTGCAAAGTAGCAGGATTTGGGTTTTATTACATTCTACAAGAAGAATTATAAAGACACACTAAAAAATTGCCTCTGCAGGGGAAAACTACATCCTTCTGGCTGAGTTTCTGTGAGGAAGAGTCATAAACACGGTGTATTGTTACCAGAAGTGACACCTGAAAATACACATTTTTAAGAGGACTGGAGCCAACAGGGACTGGTTAGGAAAGTAATTTTCCTAGGCTGAGGTACACAGATTTGTGCCACAGAGTGAGAAGTCAACACTGCCTCATCTACTACCTATCAGCATTTATTTTATGACAAAGAATACTCGTGGTAAGTGGGGGACCTGCTCTGAACTGATAGGTTTCATCATAAAGGGAAAGTCATGCTTGGCTGTTTCGTTTCTGGACACAGTTATGATTTCTTACTGTATACATGGCTTGCCTTCAACAGAAACTTTCCCTTACAGAGTTCAAAGTATCTCCCACAGAGAGTTTATCTAACCTGACCATGCACTCCACATCCTGCTTGTGCCTGATCCAAAGTGGACCAGACCCTGCTGTGAGTCCCAGGGAGCCTCAGCCCTCTGATTACTCCTCTGCAAGTCACTTTTCAGCCCTTACCATTGTTTCAGTCCACCAGGCACACCCAATATCCCCTGCTGGCATGGCACCTTGTGTCTCAAAATCCAAAGAACATTAGACACAGTCACCAAAATGTTGAGGGACACCATTCTGTGGGATTCTAACTGTGTGCTCAAAGCACCTAAAACCAAGTTACCAGTCCCAAACTGGATATCAAATGTATTATTTAAGGATGAGTATTAACATTCCCGACATCGTTTTAACAGATCACCATCATCATCACCTTACTGAAACTGAACATTTTCATGACATCAGTATGTTTATATTATCATCATAGAGTTACCCAAAAACCCACAAAACTACTACACTGTGCAATAAAAGTGTTGCATTTTACCATAAACATTTCTCACAAAATACTTTTTTCCCTGACAAAGGAATCCAATATTTCACCCTAATCACTAGTCACTGAAGACAGTTACAGAAGTGGACAGAATTATCTACTTGAAGCACAAGCCTCGATGCCATACAAGCTCTCACTGGCACTGCTGAATTCCTCCACCAGCATCTTCCATAGGTACCTGGCCTTCCTACCTTGGATTCCCCAGCTGCACAAGGGCTTATTTTGTTGTTTTTACTACTTTTTCACAACCACTCAAAACTGCCAGGCCCTCACTGAAGAGGCGAGAGAAATCAACCCTGCCCTGTAGATCTCACAAGCTAATTTCAGACATGATCTAATGAGTGGGTGGTAACAAGACAGCAAGGCAGAACAGGAGAGAAAGGCCCAAGCAGCACTGTTGAGGTTAGAAGGGAACTCAGCAAAAAAGCAAGTGCATGGGAGAATAAAACAAAGATCCTTTCATTCATCAATTTTTTTTTTTTTTTAATATAAATAATGAGGAAGAGTAAGCAAAGGCTCATCTCCTGAAGTATCTGGTAGGTGTTTGGAAGAAACAAGTTCCCAGGAAGAGCTTAGGCAGGGACACAACCTTGTCTTGCAAGACCAGCTCTCTTTGTAGCAGCATGAAAAAAGGAGATGGCAGGAGCAGACAGCACAGTGCAGCAGCATTGCCAGCAGCACAGGCCAGATGGCAAATCCAAAGAACTGAGACACAGCAGCAAGCAAGAAATGGGTGTGCAGAGTCTTGAAGAGTCAGCTCAGTGTGATGGGGTAGGAAAAAAGGACACAAGGTGGAAAAGCTGTTTGACTTTGACAGGGTGAAAAGGCAGCAAGGTGTTCCCCACAGATGTTTCTGCCTGGAACTGAAGATATTTGCATTTGCCTCTCTCAAGTAGGTTATTTATGCTAGATAGGAACATAACAATTTAAAATAAAAATGCACTCTCCTTTTACTCCTCTGTCTCTTACAATTTACAAACAATAAAAAACATTGTGCTTATTCTGGACTAAGTAGAACAAATAATACTCCTTTCTCTCTCTGGAGCTGCTATCTTTGTTCCTGTTCAGCGCTGCTGACCTTGCTCAGGGCAGACTGAATTACTGAACTTCCTGATCTCTCAGAGCCCAATTTTGTCACTTCCTTGCACTTACCCGATTTTTGCCTATGAAGTTTGAAGTGTTGTTGGCAGCAAAGGAGAACTTCAAATCCAGACGCTTCTCCTGTTTACTTGCTGCATGCTCTTTCCTAGTGTTGGATACGAATGCAACCTCAAACTAGAAAGGTTACAAGAACAAAGTTTTCTCTTCCTTTCAGAAGCTTTTGGCAGTTTCCAAAAACTGAAGGAGCATTTGGGCACAAAGAGGCACCAAAGAATCTTAACTATGGCATCCCT
>NW_008629712.1:7264-13822 GCF_000691845.1 Merops nubicus
TTCCTGTATAAGGTTTTCTTGGTACTTTAGTGTGGTAGGACAGAGGGGAGTAATAAAAAGCCCACATCTCTCTTTCTTGAGATGCAGAACAGCTTCACTATAAGAAGAAATTAAATAGACAGGAGCTCTTCATTTTGGAAAAAAAAAAAAAGATGACTGCAGAGTGAAGTGGTAGCAGTCTATAAAATGCTGAATGGAGAAGGTAAATACAGAATAATTCTTCACTTTCTCTTGCAGTACAAAAGCTGAGGGGGCATCCAACAAAGTCATTAAGCAGTGGGTTTAAAACAAACACACCCAAAAGGAAATACTCTTTCAAACCATCCATAATTGCATCGTGGCAGTCAGTGCCTCAGGAGGTTGTGGAGGCTGAAAATGGATTTTAAAAAGCATTAAACAAATTCATGGGGGACAGTGTGATCAACAGCAAATAAACACTGTAGTTTAGGTGAAACTTCTGGTTTTTCAAACCCCTACCCAGCTGATTTCCCAAAGCTGGGAGGAGACACCAAGTCAAGATGATTCAGTGTGTGGCCTTTTTCTTCATCGCTGAGCATCTGCCACTGGCTGTTCCCGGCAGCAGCGTGGCAGTTCCTGTTGTGCCGAGCTGCAGCGAGCGCCGCACATCCGTCACGAGCAGCACACGGCTCTGCGTGCTCTTCTGCTCCCCTCCTCTCCATCTTCCAGAGGGCTTCCTCTGATGCAGGAGATGCTTCTGGCAGAGCTTCACAATCCAAACCTCCCCCCTGTTTTCCCTAGAGTAACCACACTTATAATTGTGCAGAGAGAATATTGCATTAGCTGGTGAAGTGCAAATCTCAGGTTAGAAGAAGGAAAATTTTAACCCTATGCTTTGGTATTTAATTGTCTCCCCTGTATCTCATATTCAAAGGGCAGGAAATGCAGCTGTCCTGCATTGGTCTTGGTCAAAAAGCTCCCCAGTCTCCATTAATAATTTGGTACTATTTACCACCAAACCAACCAAACAAGAAACCCTAACCCATAAGACAACTAAACAATTGCTAGCCATAGCTGAGTGAAAGTAACAATTTACCTCAGACAGTAAGGAAAAATAAACAAAAATAAAAAAATGGTAACTCCGCCCTGAAGTCATCCAGTTCCATTTAAAACACAGTAACTGCAATAGAAGATTTTATACAGAACATTTACAAAAGAAAAGAATTACCAATTATGATTATGCCCAGTATTTTTTGTTGTTGTTTTATTTTTTTTTTTAAAAAAGGCTATAATAATGCGAATTCCCTTCCAAACAATTCCACAACAGAGTCAGGAACATTTTCAAACTTCAGTTATTTTCTATTCAGCTAAACCCATTGTGTTTGCAAAGAAAATCAAACCGAAGTGGGAGTTCATGCCAGCTATTTCCTATGTCACAACATGCTCATTTCTCACCCCAAAACTTCTCCAGCCTTGCACAATGCACACTCTACAGCATCCTGGAGCCAAGGACAGGCAGCTTGTCCCCTACCCCCTCCTGCTGCCCCCTTCCAGCTCCCTGCTGCCTTGCCCCTTTCCTCCCAACACACACATCTTCTGCTCTCTCATTTTACCATCCAGCAGCAAGGCACAAGAGAGGAGAAAGCAGCAGAGAAGGGGGCAGAGAAATGGACAGGGTGGGTGATCAGTGCTGGACACAGAGTTTATAAGTATGTATATATATAAGAAATTATATATGATTAAAAATTCAAGGGGGAAGACCATACGAGCCTAGTGATGGTATAGCACAGTGGAAATCTATGATGAGGCACTGATGACTCAAGGTTTCCACAGCACTTGTATTCTCAGCTTTGGAACACACTAAACAAAAAATATAAGGCAAGTGGTATACTTGCTCCAAGGTAGGGGCAGCCTGTGTTGCTTGGCACTTCAACTACTGTGGTTCTCCTGGGAAGAGTCACTGATACTGGCTGTGCCCTTTAGGGGTTGGTATCTCAGTGCCAATGCTTTGGCGTTTCCTATTAAGGGCTCACAGCCCCTTTGCTCTTCTCCAGATGCTCAGCTCCCCTCAATGCTCACAGACATTAAGGAACACAGACAGGGAAGAAATGAAAATGCCAGGAGAATGGATGCATGGAAACATAATAAGGAAAAAACACTTTGAAAAGTAGTTGTAGGGGAAAAAAAAAAAAAAAGGTGCAGATCAGAAGGAAAACAAGCACAGGGAGAAGCACAATTTAACAAGGTTCCTGTTGGTCCTTAGGAAGAGCCACAATTACACAAAATGCATAATGTGATAAACTGAAACCATAAATTAACCTTTGAGACACATATCAGGAGCTTACCTGAATCATGTCCCAAGCAAGTACAGTCCCTGATAAAACTAAAATGACCATAAAAATGGTAGTTAATTTTTTTTTATTTAGAAATGAGTACCAAGGAGGATACTTAGACATCAGGCTACTTAAAAAAAAACAAAACCAAAAACAAAACACAACCAAAACATAACAGTATATTACATTTTAGTACATCGAGGAACAACATTTCAGACTGGTAGCAACAAAGGAAGAATTAGCTTCAGCCTTCCAAAGAGAATTTCTGTGAAACGCAGGCACTTCAGTTAATGGGCTTTGACTGTGAGTATTTTAGCTCTAGGCAGTCTAGCCTGGTGCACTTGGAGCTTAATTCTCAGAGGTATCAATCACTTGAAATTCCAGATGAACTCCATAAGACTAGTAGCTGATGCTAGTCAGTCAGGCCGAGCTGCCCTGAAATGGTTAATCAAACAGAAGCATTAAAAAATGTGAATCCACCAAAGTTTTGACAACCGGGGGTTCATCTGCAATAGGACTAAGAGGGCAGCAGGCCCCTAAATCCAAGCATACTGCCTGCATCACAGAAAGGCTGCTGTTCTCATAGTGACATCCCAAAATATTCTTACCTATATGCAGCACAAGCTGCAACGTGTGGCACTCCTGCATGAAGCAGGGCAGCCCCCGGGCACGGGGAGAGCAGAGAGCACCTGTAGCTATGTGCAGCTCCTACAGGGAATGCAGCTACGGCCAGTGCATTCCTTGCTAATGAAATACAGTCCCCAGGCTGCCAGCCAGCTGCCCCTGCAACCCTCCCATGGCCACGTTTGCAAACCTTTGGTCAAACAAGGGAAATGTGGAGAGCTTGGGAGGTAAGTAAACTCAAATTTAAAGCCTTACTGCATGCTAGATACAACCATGATGTTTTTAGTTGTTTGCTATTTTCAAACAAAACCAGCAAAGAATATCTGTCACCAAGGGGGACTCTTACTTCCCACCTCATGGAACTGCCACTCACTTGCAGGGGCACAGAAAGCTGCCCCATGGGCCCTTCACCACCGGGCTCCAGGATCAGCACATCCACTGCACCCCTGGCTACCAGGAGCTGGTGATGTGGCAGACAGAGGGCAATAAAATAAGGCAGGGCAGTGCTGCAGCAATGCCACGGAGAACTGCTGTACTCTCTGCAGGTAAAACAGACTCTTGCAGTCAGTGCAACTCTTTGGCAAGGTAGAAAATGAGAATCTTATGTTTTCCAAAGCTTTTCGTGAAACACTACACAGAGCTGCCTGTGTGCAAGCATTGTACTCAGCTGCTCCTTTTCCCAGTAGCAAGGGAAAGGCATGCTATCTGTTTTGATAGATCAGACCTTCACCACGCCTTCTGTTTCAAAATGCAGCTTTTCCCTAACATTCAAGTAAAAAAAGCCCACCTAAGAAACGAGACTCTTTGCAGACAATGGACTTTAGGGGTTTGCTAACTGTTTTCTTACTGAGGTTTATTTTCTCATCGTAGTCTAATTGTTAGTTTTACAGAGGTACAGAACATACACATATCTCAGCAAGGAAGCTGGCAGTGGCCACATCCTGCCTTCTGCTAAAATGCACTTACGAGGCTCTAAAGAAGCTTGGTAAAATTCCTCATTTTGTGATTGCTCTCCAGCCAAGAAAGCAGCCAGGAATGATTCTGTCACAACCAGGTCTTCCCACACACACTGCTTTCATCTTAATTTTTATTCATGGAACATGCAAATTTCGTGGGACATGGGCTGGAACTTGCTTCTGTTGCATTTCCAAATGACACTGGAGGATTTCAGCATCCGTCACTGTGTCATGCAGGCCATAAAACAAATTTTCACAGACAATAGTGGAAAAAATCCTGAACCAAGAACTAGTGCAACAAACAGAGAGAGAAACTCGGTCCTCCCTCTGAAAACACTATTGTTTATTGCTGCCAGGGTCAATGAAACTATAAGCAAACTCTTTAGCAAACCCCACAGATTTACATATGCTGATACCCTGCATTTTTAGTTCTGAAGGTATTTGAAGAATGGTTAAAATCAGAAGTAGGCAGGCTTCAACAGAGCAGCTGACCCAAAAACTCAGTGGGATGGAGTGGCATCAGGGCCAACCTGCTGCTTCTCCAACAGATTCCTTCTGAATCTTGTGAGGGTTTGACAAACATGTCAATTTTCAGAGATCTCAGTGAAGAAAGTATGAATTTCTAGGGACTGTTTGCTACTACCTCAAGAGCACCCACATTATATCCAGTGGCTTAAGCCATCCCAGATGTCCACCCCAAAATTCTGCAGAGCAAGGAAAGAAGAGTTAATGACACCCAAGCATCACCAGACTGAAAGAAGGTCTCAGGATGAGCCCTGATTTGGTTTAGGATCATAAAAAGTGAAACCCTTCTACTCAACCATAGTTAAAGACATGTCCTACAGCTCTGGTAATAATTCAGTTATTAGGTTGTGTGAAAATCAAGCCTATTGTATCTCAGCAAACACTAAAGAGGGGAGCATAAACAACAAGCAAGACTGAGAAACTGTGATGCTTTCTTATCACTTGGGTACTTGCCAATGTTTTGGTTTAGTGACAAATATTAATCCCAACTGTTAATAGTCACATCAACTAATTCACATTCAACATGCTTCACATGGTGTGTTTTACTCTCATTCACTGAGGGAGAAATCAAAGTCTAGTCAGCAGGAGCCAACAGCACTCTAGTCACTGAAAATCACCTTGACTGTTGTGTGCCTCCTCTTTTTCACCTGTAGGCATCATTTTGACTATTGGTTATTAGTCTGTTTTAAAAAAATTTTTTTTTTTACATTTTCTGCCTTTTAAATTTACATTAGGTGACATTTGCAGTCTGGTCTTAAATGAGTTCCACAGGGAAAATAAGTCAGAGATGAGAGCAGAACCTCTATTTCTTTACTTACAGTTACAAGCTTTAACCACTCCAGTGCTGCCTCCCTTACCGAAATAATAAAGTATAAACACAGGCAGTTCCAGTTTTCAGGATATGATCCCAGCCTTCCTCTTTTGTTGTTGCTCATTCATCCTTTTTATGTAACTGTTGCCTTAGCTGTGGAAACCATAAAGGTCAACTTGACACTAAACTGTATCATTGGGAAGAGTTATCAAAATTATGGACAAAGCATAAAAGGTTGCCACCCATTTTCTTGATTTCGTTATTCTAAACACAACTGCTCTGGTGAACTGCACTCAAAATACTTGTGCAAAGGAATCTGCTGCCTAAGATAGTGTGTGCAACAGGGGGAAGCTGTAAATAAACGGCAGTCTTGCCAATCACTGTATATAGTGCAGAAGTAAGGTCAGATAGCAGTGCTCTTGTTAATAAATTCAGTGGATTTGATTCTTAGCTCACATTGCTATAATTTCAGTGGTATTACTTTATTGACTTTTATCCTAATATAATCCAAAGTATCCCAAATGTACACCATTTCACCTGGTCAGAAATTTCTTGTGAGTGTAATAAGACTTTGGTGAATTTATCAGTATTACTATGAAAAGTACAAAGAAACCAAAGCCCAGAACACACCGAGTGCAGTATCTGTGCTCTCTATACTGAGCTGTGTTGTTAGCATTGTACTGGGAAAGGAGCAACCCAAAGGCTGCACCAACCCAGAAGTTTAATGAGGACCTGTGATTCACTTACACTGGAAACACCTTTCCCACCAAAAGTCCATTTTTACTGTAATTAAAGCAATCAATAATTTTGTCAAAATTTCATTTTAGAGGAAAAGCAAAAATTCTGAGAGCATATGGTGTCTTGTTTCAACATTTTCCCCTCAAAATAATTTTACTGTGACATGTAGCATAGTGCCTTTACATACTGTGTATACCATACCGTAGTGTAATAGATTTTAAATCAAAAAAGACATTCCAATCTATCCATCAGGCCTTTATTTTCTGAATGCTGCAATTTTACCTGAAATAATAAACTAAACTTCCCAAAAGCAGTGCAAGAGATCTCCCCCTCCAGTGATCATTGTGGAATTTCCTGGTTTTTTTCCACTTCTCTCTGGAGCAAGGTGGGTGCAGTCCTGCAAGGAGAAGATGGCAAGAAGGCTGCTTTGGGGTCTGCTCTCCATGGAGAGATTCGCAGCTCGGGCTCACGTCCGCTGGCGTCTGGCTGGGATGCGCTGAGCGGGCAGAGCTGAGGGGGAGGTGAAAAGCAGCGTGTGGGGATGGAGTGGGAGGCCGAAGCGGGCCGGGCCCACCGCAGCGGGAGAGCTTGCGAGGCCGCGGCCTAGCGGCGG
>NW_008629713.1:0-5501 GCF_000691845.1 Merops nubicus
TTTTTTTTTTTTCCCTCTCAACTTCTATTTCAAGAGCTTTGTTTTCACCAGATTCCAGAAAATTAGAAAGCTGATATACTGTACCAAGAACTGAACTCTATTATCTCTAAGGAAGGAATGCGCTATTATAACACAGAATTTTATATATATACTTCATGTGTGATTATTACATACAGTTAAAAAAGATGACTGAATTCACTAATTAAAAAAAAAACCAAACAACTTTAATTATGTCTTGCTTACAACCCTGTAGAAAACAAAAGTTATTTGTTAATTTTCAAGGGACTTATCAGAAGAAAGGATTGTGAAACTCATAATTACCAAAATAAATGATAAAATTTATATTAATTTCAGTAGGAGTAGAGATGCACCTAAATTTGATAAACTAGTAAGTACAAGATAAGATTGTGTCGATGGCTCTCAAAGAACACTGAAGTTGAATGTTCAACAGTCATGTCCAAGCTGAATGGCTTAGAATGAAGTCATTACTAATGTAATTAATCCTCTTTTAAAACAGGAAGCAAACTCAAAATACAAAATTTTATAACTATAGTCATGAAACTCTTAGGAAAAGTTATATATGAAAATAGCCACACTTTGATTTGGAATTAGGTTTCTGCACACATAAGTGACAGGATAATCACTTATTTGAGAATTACAGCTGTATTTATTTTCAGCTTTTACACAAATGACACTTACATTTATAATATTTTCTGACAATGTGCTATCTGTACTGTAAAACTACACAGATCATTAGCATCCATTTTTAGCCACAAATACAAGTCACACCACTGAATATATCAAAACCTGTAAAGCCTATTAATTAGTAACACTGTCAGTTTTGTGATATCTTATTGTCATTAATCAAACAGCTTTATTTTGGTTTAAAAATGATATAACTAAAGGGCTTTTTTCTTGTGTCATTCTTCTTCTACAATCTCATGCAGGGACAAACCCACACAGACACAAACCCACACATAATATGGCCTTATTAACTGAAAGTGAATGCATCTGATATAAAAAAATCTCTGCTCATAAAATAATATTTTAGCCCTTTCTGTCAACACAATAGACAAATTACTAATCCAACAATTCAAGATGATGCACATGCTATAAACAAGGGACTTTAGCTGATAACATTGTAAATCCTAAATGTCTTTTGAAATAATATTTACTGTTCTTTTCACCTTTAAATAAAACTCAATAATATTGCCTGATTGAATGCTGACTGTAATAAAATCAGACATTTCTTTTTGTATCCATAAGAAAACTTGCCATCTGTTTTATTTACTTGTCTTCATTAGTAATTTGTCATCTTACCTTGTGCAACAGAAAGCAAAATCAAAGTACAAACTATTCCAAACCTACTCAGGTAACTTACTGGTTGCACTGAATAAAAACCCAGACAGGTTGTAAAGTCAGTCCCTCAGTTTTAACGTGAAGTTGGGAATATAAAACCATGCAAACGTAAGAAACTAACACTTACAGATGCTGCAGTACGTGCTTCTAGTAAGAATTCACAATGCATTCTAAAATCACAAACTCTTTCACTTGGAGAGGAATAATCTTTTTTAACTAGACCAACAGAAGCTTTTGCCACATAACAGCTCTATACCTTTAAACAGATATTATTAGAAACCAGTACTAACCAGTGGATCAAACATTGCTTTGGTAGTCAGGAAACCCCTAAACAGTAATCTGATTCAACTGCCTAAGGACATGCATTTATTGGCAGATAAGAAATATCCCTTCTTGATATCATCTATTGCTCCCAAAGAGGTGCAAGTCTCTGCATGTTCTCTGTCACACATGCTGTCATCAGGCCTGTCTCAAGTATCCCAGCAGACTTCAAACGACAATAGATGGGTATATGAACATCCTACCCCTAGTCAATACAGGCAGTGTATCACTTTGCTACTCAATGAGACCACTTCAGGAGGAGAAGAATTGCTCTTTAAATACACTTATTTTATTTAGCAGGTCTCCATTTAAGATAATGAAATTCCAAACACATGGCAGAGCTCTAGGTACTTGTGTAGACAACTGAAATAGAGAACTTATTCTTGAATGGTATCCCTCCCTCAGACATCCAGTGTCTCAGTAGCCTACCTAGAGTCCCCAAAATAAATACCAATACCAGCCAATGAATCTTAAATTAAGATTAATGAAAGATGTAAAAAAGAAAGTGAAAAGTGTAATTTCTACTCATACCTAGTGTATGAAAGCCTAAGTGAAATGAACAGAAAATAAAAAGCTCCAAAAATGAATGATTTCTGAACTACAGAAGAAAAGTTTGCTGAAAATTATCACTGTAAGAGTTTAATTGTGAAGAAGCTGGGAAAAATTATTCTGAAGAGGCAGAAAAAGAAGTATTATTTTCTTCTACTTATCTACAGAAGTCTTAAAAAAAGTAAGCATTTAGTTTGAAAGGTCAAAAGTAGATTCCCCTGTGCCTTTTCCTTCCTCATGAAGGAGAAACTGTATCTACCATTTTAAGTCTAAAGAACAACTTAATTTTGAAACATTACATAAGAAGTTCATTAAAGAAGCTCAGTTTCAGAAAAGTCTTCTTCCTGCAATATATCACTAATATTTCTCAAAATAACTGTCTTCAGAAGAAGGAAAAATTCTTTCTTTTAATGAGTAGAACCAGATAAACTAAGCACAAAGTTAATTTGATAAAAAACAAAACGGTGGCTTTCTGGCTAAACTTCCTTAGGTTTTTCACAGAAAACAAAGAATTTGGTGAGAATGTTATGAAATGTTTTTTGCTACAAATTAAATATTCATGATTACCCAGTATTTGAAATACCCCAGAAGAGTCTCATATTATTAAAAAAAAAGAAATTGTACTTAGACACAGCCAGAAGAAAATCTGTTCCAATTTACTTGTCCTCTATGATTTGTATAATAGTTTTGTAACTACCAGACTAATATTAAAGGTTTAAATGCATAAAAAGTTTATTTTCCCTCAGGTAGCTGTTGTATTCTATAGAATATAAGAAATTAACTAAATAATGCCTTGTGAATGTTAATTTTGTCACATTGTGCATTATATCTAATCTTCTTATGACCTGTTAAGTGTCACTCAGTGCATAGGAAGTGAAAATCATTTGTTATGACAAGAACTGCCTGTGGGCTGTGGAGGACCCAACTTTCTGCATAGGTTTTGTCACTGTAGAATTTTTAATATTTGTCTGGGAGTTGTAATAGAAAAAGATTGAAGGCATGATCTTGCATAGTGACATTATACTGCCTTACTTTCAACAATGAATATCTTGAATTCTGTTTAAAATGAGATGATACTCCATGGTAGCATATAACAGGCAGTCTACTGGACAAGTGGAGGAAAATAAAGGCATTCATCACAAAAGGATCCAATTGCTTAAAGAGAAAAAGGAAAAGCAGCACTATACATGGATTTATGTCCACTGGTCCAGAAGCAACAGTGTTTTTCCTCAAGTCACAGACTTTGAATTTGAGTTAAACCTAAAATGAAATGATGAAGAATCATGATCCAGTGCTCTCTAAGCCTGCAGTACTTCACTGTCCTCAAATATCTGCATTTTCTCAGGAATTGCTCCAGTGTATCTGTCTCTTTATTTTTGAGGGAGAGGAGAGAAGGATGGAAGAGAAGATATTATTCTGCAAAACATTAATCTCTGTCTTTCTACTTGAAACCACTTTAGCTGACTGAAATGATGAACACTAAAAAAGGACAGACTGAGAGTATATTCTGCTGTAACTCCACAGAGGAAAAACCTACTGGAGTATAGGCACTGTCATGTCTGAACTCAGAATTGATTTTCTTTACTTGCTGGACAAGGGCACATTTTTATACAAAGCTCTCTTCGTGTCCCAAGGCTATTTATGGTCTGTAGGAGGAAATGTTGACAGTCTCTTTCTTAAGCCTTCTTGTAGCTAATACTGCAGCCATTGCCAAGTTGGCAATGCTAGGCTTCTATTGGATTCTGTGTAGAATTTGTAAGCCCAACAAATCCAGAAAAATATTTGCCTCACAGCAACTACAGGATTTTCTCTTAGGAGCTTAGCATTATGAAATATATGTTGCTTTTAAAATTTTCTAGCATTTAGATGTGCCATAAATCTAAGGACTTAAAGTGATTAAAATCTGTACTTTAAAATACATCTTTGTGTTGGAAAAATCAATTTTATATCTTTTAATATCTCTGCAGATAAAACAAGTGAAGTGATTCTCAAACAATGAAGAAGTAAAAGGTACCATTTAAAGATGCTAAACTATTTATTGTTTTAATTAAAGTTACAATTAACATTTTAGTACAGTTTATAGCAGTTTAACTTTTTCCTCTTTTCAGTAATACTAGTCAAAATAGGCCCTGGCAACACAGAGCAGATAACTTCAGATAATTTTAGATGTTTTAAACAATAAAATATAGTAGAAATACAATCTACAAATACTGCCACTAACAGCCAGTGTGCTGCAAGCATTATTGAGCTTTGGAATGGCTAAGTATTTGCATTTTGAATAGGTCTAAGGCTCATCATGAAGCAGAAAATGGGGAGAAACTAGTGATACTTTTGCCACAGAATTTTATTATGTACTTCTGGATTCTCTTTTCTCTTATGTAAGATCTGTTCATACTGTACTTAATACATTTTCTGAAGGTATAGAAGAACACAGAAATGCATATGTTGAGTCAGATCAAAAGCCCATCAAGCCCAGTTTTCTTCCCACAGTAGCCAATAGCAGATTCCTAAATAAGAAAAAAGGTACCAACAGCATGGTATGTCTCAACACTCTTCCAGCCTCCAGCTCTGCACTTCCACAAGGAAAACTTTGGTTCCTGTTTTATAAGAAAAGCAGAAATGTCTAGGCCGAGTACCTGTAGCCACTAAGTATTCACTGTCACTAATAAATTGTTGGCCTCCTTTAACTAACACCAAGCTGGACCTGAACACCAATAGGAACAAGCTTCTCTGTTGTAAAGGGGAAGGAAAGCAGCCATGGTAAAAGCTGTTTCTTGACTATGCTGGAGCAATGTTATATCTGCAGGCTCTTATTTACCTGGAAAAATTCTGAAGGAGGAGCTGCCACACCAAAAGGAGAATGCTTGAGCTGGTGGCAGCCTAACCGTGAAGACCCTTATGGCTTTCCAACCACTGTGTTCCTTCAGGTGAATTTTTAGTGTAATACAGTGCTCCTCTTCATATAGTTTAGAATGGACTCAAATAAAATTACTGAAAATTATGGCATAAGGTTAGGACATTGATCCCCCTGATGGAATTTTGGTGAATACTAGGATGCAAATCTAATCCTATGCCGTATTTTCAGCTACAAAACTCTGTTATCTTAAAGTGCGAGTCTATTACCATTCAGAGAGTCATTTTCTGAAATGCTTACCACTTCACAAAAATGTATTTGGTTACACGATACTCAAATTTTTGTCAGATCATGAAATCCTGTGCTATTGACTTTCCTCATATCTATCTATCTTCCCCCCCCCCCCACGTCCCGCTAC
>NW_008629713.1:5532-23332 GCF_000691845.1 Merops nubicus
TTTTTTGTTAATGTTGCTGCTGTTAGGAAAATAAAGATCAAGCCTTAGGGACATTGGGATTTGTATATTGCATAGCAAAATCAGTTTCTGCTTTTAAATGTCCTTGTTGGTTTGTTCAGAGACAAAGAAAATAATTAGTGGCAGCAATTTACCTTGATATGCACCTCTATTTTCTCAGCAACACAGCTGTTTAAAAATTTAAAATGGCAGTGATTTGTGAACAGCAACAGTAAGTGGAATTGATAATGAAAATATCTTCTTTATTATCTCCTGTCTCTCTGTGTATCTTCTCTAAGCTTGTTAGTCTTTCTTCCAGGTGTTAAATGAATGTTTCACAGTTGTAGCATTTGGCAGGGGGAAGGGGGGAGGGAAGGGAAGGGATGCCATGGAGGTGGGTATTGGGAGGTGAGAGGAAAAAGCTTATCATTAGCCTAAACTAGATGCCTGAATTAAGAATCTAAACTGAATACTCCACTTCTATCACTTACACCATGGAAGTGATTCTATTTTTCCACTGTCTGTAGGAAGACTGCAATGATGTTAGATTCATAACTGCACTAGTTGGAGTTGGGCAGTGTGAATACGTAACACACTGAAACCTGCTTAGACAGCCGTGATGATGCCGAACAGACCCGGTGAAGTTCTGTACACCACACACCCCACTGATGTTTCTGAGCACCCAATAATCTTGTTCAATTGTACACGTTTACAAAAGACAATAGCCATAAAAAAATAGGAAAGAGAGATTAAGTGCCCACAGTATTCTAAAATGGAAGGTATGACTCTGAACTGCAAATTTACTTATACGTATATATGGTTTACGTATATATACATATATAAAAGAAAATGTGACTATAGAAATACAAAAAATGTTGTGATATATATGTTCAGCAATACCACAAAAAGTTACCGAAGGAACAATTATCTCAGAGCTTCCAATATAAGCTTTCATGTGAAATGTGCTCTCCAAAGACTATACATATCTTATGGAATGTTTGCTTCATCGACTTGTTTAATAACTAAAACTAATTAAGAATTCATAAGTTCCAAAGACATTGTAGACTGTCAATAATACATCGGGGAGTTTCCTTAATAATATCCACCTAATGCAATAATTGCATTTACTCCTTTACTGTTTGTGTGGGCAGAAATGGATTCAATTGTAAAAGCACAAATATACAGCTTATAGCAAATTGCTAGTTTGATTCATTAAGGAAAAATAAAATATGATATAGGCCAAACATTCTTAGAATAACAAAACCCTGTTTTCTTAGTATTGCAACAAATAAAATCAAATTGGAAACATCCATGAATTTTCTGAAAATGTCTCTTCTAGTCAAGCATATGCCCCTAGGCCTAGAGCATATTCCCATGATGGGCCATCCTTCCCAAGGAGCACCCCTGCTGTTAGTTAAGCCCTAAGGGCCTCTACTGGTGCACAAATGCCCTTACAATGGAAAAGAGTAATTTCATGTTCTTTTTTTTTTTTTTCATTCCAGTGCCAGGAAAGATTCACCAATATTCTTTTGCTAAATACTGAATAAAATCATATACATGTCGAGTTCAGAAGCACAGAAGCAAATTAACTTCCAATCATTTAGGGAAATGAATCATCACAATCTGCATCCTAATTCACATCAAAGACTGAAGAAAATATTTATGCTTTAAGTTTGCTGTCTGTTTTCTACAGACATTAGGATATGGTCATTTAAACAATTTTAGCACAATCTCTTGTAATCAAATATGTGTGAATTTGTGTAACTTTTTTCCTATTCGATAACACTCCATTCAACAGACAGTACCTGTTGACGTCTCTGAGAGATAAACATTTTCACTGGAAATAGTAGGGTCCCAATTCTTCTCCATGTGCAGGAAACATTGAATGGCATGCAATTAAATGTCAGATGGAGGGATAGACAACTAATCAGTTATTTTTATTTGACTGTGAAACATTTCAATTGTTTACATGTCAGCATGTCATTTGGGATAACTGATACAGAGGGGAAAAAAAAAAAGATATATAGACTATAGTAATTTTTATGGTGCCATGAAACAGATTTCACTAAACTCAGACTCCAGGAGCTACAGAGGCCTCAGTGCGTTAGAAACCTTGAAACAAGATTTTTAGGATCTCTGAAGTAGAGCCACACGCTCAGTCAAGCCTCTAGAATTTTAATATTTGACATCCTATTTCAACACACCCCAAACTGTAGCTATAGCAGATTTCTAAACCATGCTATGAGCTGGGAAGATCTTCCCACCAGTCTGAGAATCTGAGACACTGAAGTCAAAATATCGAAAGCCTTAAATGTCTTTCTAGTAGCCCTAGATCTTGGGGAAAGATTCTTCCTGTGCATGTTCTCTTGGCATTTTAGACTTACAGTACAGCTGATTCCCTGCTCTATCCTTTCTCTCTTCGTGTTGGCTGTGGCAAAAAAGTAAAATGACCTATTTTCAGAAGCAGTTTCCCCTTCCAGAATGAGGCTGTTTAGTCATAACATCCAAGCAAAGTAGAAAAGGTAGCATGAAACTACTTCTGCACAATTAACTAAATTTTTTTTTTCCCCTTGTAAAATATTATAGGTTTAGTAAACTTTGCTGTCTGCAGCTATGGAGTACAATATATTAAGACTGAGATACGAAGCATCTGGTTTGTTCTTCCCTATTTTCCAAGTAGAAGCATCATGTTGTTCAATCCAAATAAAATGTAATAAATAGACATAAACAGTATAAAGGTAGTGCCCACAGTCAAGATCCATAAAGAACTAGTAGCTACGTTTTCCTTGAAAGTAACATGTTCTAGTTCCTAGTAACATAAATCTGCAACAATTTCTTCCGGAATATAAATATGCCATACATACAACAATATACGTTTTAATAATATTGGTTTCTATTTATCCAATTAAACTTCCTGAGGAAGACTTATATATGTGAATCATTATTAGCAGGTTAAAAAAAACACTAAATGTAACTCTATTTGATAGTCAGATTATGACCAGGGGGAAATTACCTTATATTAACGTCACAATAAAATGTAACAAACTACAAAACTGAAATTTTGTTTTCATACAGTGCTGAATCACTGTTGTTTGTTTTTTTTTTTTTTTTCCCCTGGCTATTATCTATATTCTATACAAGGTATTCTATCCATATATTCAACTATGATTTAAAGAGGGAGGAAAGACAGATTAAATTTTCCCATGAAGAGCAATGCATAGATTTGAAAGATTTTATGAAGCTACTATTTTGACAATTTTTCTGATTTTCTGTTGAAATTTTCTATTTAAAATGTAATGTAACTTTTATAAAAAATATATACATATTCTAAGAAATATGTAAAAAATATCTAGTGCCATTTAAAGTTTAGCTGTCCAAGCATTTAATTGCTATTACTAGGGTTAAAAAAGGTAAAAGCTTTTTACCTGGCCTGACAATACATTATGTGCAGTTCTGATAATTAGATATTCTTTTATTACTATTTGGCATGTCATTACTCCCAGACATGTCTCTTTCATTTGAGTGTTTACCTTCCCTGTGCAAAACAGCTAACCTGTGTATCTTTTGGACGCATTGGAGAGCTTCTTTAATCTCCTGCTGATTCATTCTTTTCCCTTTCGTCTGAAACCCGTATAGATATCACTTGTTTTTAGACTAGCCTGACTTTTATTACATTTTCTTTTATATGTTATTATATTATAACAGTAGTTACTTTTGATTTTGTATGATATGACTTAAAAGCTCCAGACTCATGCAAATGATACTTTTTAATGCAAGGAATTCTGAAGATTAAGATTAATGACCACACACTATATTTTGCATTACTCTTAAATACCACCAAAAGGTAACTTCTAAGTAGGATTTGCATGGGAAGAGAATTTGTTCTTTTTTTGTGATATGGTATCTTTCTTAAAGTATCTGCTTGTCTAGGATAGGTTTGAAACAGGCAATTGCTAGTAACTGTATTCCCACCTTTAAATCAGTCACCTTATGTGCTAACAGCAATTGATATGCAATTTCATGATGCTGTTCCATTCCAGTCAGAATGACTTATTATCTGTACTTGAACTAGAAATGGATTGAATCCTGCATAAACATGCTGTAGAAACAGATTTTACATGCACCATTGAAATTGATATGGTGTTCTACCCCCACACAGTCACTAATACAGAAGTTTACAGAACATTACAATCCAGTGATTAGTGCCACAATATTTAGAAAAATGTAATGGAAAGTTAAAAAAAAAAAAAAAAAAAAAAAAAAAGGTGGTTTTTTTTTTCCACTGAAGGTGCATAATACAAAAATCCAACATCATCCCCTCACTTTTCGTGCATTGTATTCTCTTCTAGTACCTAATAAAAATAACATTGCTTTGAAGATGTTAAATGAAGACATTCAGTACTTCATTTTTTATTTGTGCAGAAAAAAATTAAGAGCTTGATGTGCTATTTCTTTCCATTTACAGATGCATAAAGCAGTCACTTTGGAAAATGAACCCTGTTAAATTTATAGCTAGTGTGCTCTCATTTGGTCTAATCTCTGCTGGCTCAGCATAACATGCTGCATTTACAGAGTGCCTGCTGGTAAATGCATCCTAACAAATTTTGTAACGGCTAAAGAAAAGGAAAATCCTCTCTCCAAATGTTAGTACACGTTATAGAAGTATAACAGTGTAATACTTGCATAATAGAAGTATCATAAGAAATAACATGAAGCTATAATGTGTCTTTTCATTTCCTAGCTGAGCACCTGCACACTGAATTATTTCATACCAGACTGATGATAATGCTTACCTCTCTATATTAACAAGTATGTAATTAATTTTTGACAAAATCATTAAAGAGCCAGATAGTACACTCTCAGTTGTCTCTTGTTCTTGGGTAAATGGCAAGCTTACATCAGCTATAATCCTTGGAAACTCCTTTCATAGTTCTGCTTTGCAGCTCTGGAAGATTATCTCCATGAATTGATTAAAGCTATCCAGATATTGGGTACCACTGCTTAATCTGCAAATCTGCAAATCTGCAAAGTTTTTCTACCAGCCTCAGCACATGAAGCATGTTTATAGTCTAAATGGTTTTGAATGGTAAATACTGAAAAACTTCTTTAATTTAGATAATTTTTGCACACAGGAATGTTTACCTTGCCACAATGCATGTTTAATGAGTACATCAGGCAGCGATGACATTTCAAAATAATGTCACTGGTTGGATCAAAAGCAAATATTAGTACAAATGTCTTTAGATCACTGTTGCGTGGAGATAAAAAGCTCATCAATCATTAAGTATGGAATTGGCTTGAACTTCAGAGTTTTCTGATTCCTGCCTGTTTCAGACAGCACAATTAAGAACTCACATTCCTGCAAATCTACTTTTCATATGATAAGTTGCTATGAGCATCCTGGACTCAGGCTCTAGCTAAAACTATATTTCTTTATGCCCAAATCACCCTAAATTGTCTTCGAATCTTCCTCCATGAAACAAAACTCTTCTAAGATCTGCTGGGGACAGCAGACCTGATAAGGTGCAGATCTTTTATCACTAACAAAAACTTAGATCAGAGGAAAATTTGGCCCTCAGTATGAGAGTACTTATTATTTTGAACATTAATGATGTATTTATAGTGTAATTATTTGCTCATATTAATTAGAAAATAGTTTAAATTCTTAGTACACTTTGCAGTAGAAATGTTGAAAGATTATATTCTATATTCCATACAACTACTTCTGCTAGAATAAAAAAATTTTTTTTAGAAAACATTGATTATGAAATGCATCCTTTAATTTATCTTCATATTATACATGATTGCAGATCTAGAAGGTAACCACGGAGTTCTAGGTATATCATTAAGTCAGCCCTCTTCCTCATCAAGAGTCTCACCTAAAGGCTGTTTGTTTTAATTTAAAAGGTTTCAAAAGCCTAAACCCCACCTTCCTGCACTACAGAATTTTGACCTTAAAAAAAAAAGTTCTCAGGCATGCTTTCCTGTTATTTTCCACATTTCTATATCTGAACTACATACTAAAAACATGAACAGTTTTTGTAAATCTGTGGAAGGGATGCCTGATTTGGAATGGGAATATTTTGTACAAGTTTTCCATTCTTTTCAGTTGAGCTTGTTTCTGTTGAATTATCATCTCTGTTAGCTAAAGCATTAAAATATTTCTCTAATTTTGGAGGCTATTCACACTAACTAATCTATGAACACCACAACCAATTAATTTTTTTTCTCCTCTTAGCTTTTTTATTTTTGAAATCTGTAACAATCAGACAATGGTTGATTAAAATACAATATTTAATAGATGTAATAGCACTAGATCTTTGCTCTTACATAATCACAATTATTTAAGCCTAGGAAAAATGCATGACATGTTAGTCTACTATGCATCTTCAAAGTAGAGCCATAAAAAAAATTGGATTTTATTTTTAATTAATTTTTAAGCATAGGAGAAAAGATATATCACTGTAGCAAACAGAACCAGATGATTCCTTAGGAAAGGTTTTTATATCAACTTTAGACATTTTGTTTCTCTATATATCTTTTTCACAGAGTTAGTTAAAACTCTTTTAACAAAAAAAAAGCACTAGAACTTTGGGGTGACATGAAGAGGCATATCAAGCATGTTGGAAAAGCAAATCCTTAAAAATTTAAAATTCTCTAAACAGGACTTATTTAAATTTTGTTACATCGTGGTTCTGTGGTTTTCTATTCTGTACAAGAGCAGTGTAACTGTAGGGCAAGAAGAGCAAGCACCTTAAGTTTGAAGGAAGACAGAGTAACTCTACACACATACACACCCACCACACAAACACACACACTCCCCCAAACAAACCCAAAATGAAGAAAAATGAATTGCTGACTCATAATTTGTAATTTCATTCCTTAATTTGCCTTATTGCAGGGAACATACTGTACATATTTCTATTAATGTATCTCTGAAACAGCTTCCCCATGCCTCCAGTAAAGAAAATTGATATATCTGAATTCTGTTTTACTCAATTTAGACTTAAGAAGAGAGACTGAGTTTTATATGGTCTCCCAATTTTTTTATTTTTTTTTTTTTTTTTTTAAAGAAGCACTATTGGGATTTTAGGGTGTGGTAAGTTCTTCTAAGTAGGTAAGTCCTGAATGTAAATGATGTAGGAAGACTATCTCACCACTACCATAGAGGAAGGATGAATTTTGGCAATGCTTTTGGATTACATAAACTCAAAGAACAAATTCAGGAAAATGTTTGACAAGAGTGGATGGGTACTATTGTGTGACTGTACCAAGACAGAACTGAATAATATGACAAATTATTTCTACAAACAAACAAAAAAGGACATGTATAGTCCTTTTACATTGTAGTTCCTCAGACCTCACAACAAAGAAAAACTGAAGTGATAGTGAGAGTAAGAGTATAGCGGTCTTATCTGGTTCTTGTCTTCCAAGCAGAAATTAGGAAGAGGGAATAGGAGAAAGAAAGGCAAGAAGAACAGAAAAAAAAAAAAGCTTAACCTATGGAAAATGTCTCCTTACCTCAATAATCTATTGCTCAAAATAACTTGACCTCTATTCAATGTTTTTAATAGGGCCTGCCTACCAATGTACTGTCTTTTTTCTCTTGTCATGGATACTAATATAACCACCTCTACTGTGCATTGGGAATTATTTCCATAATGTATGACCGTTATTTCCTTTTACATTATTTAAACACCTGAAACAGAAAACTTAAAAAAAATACTAGATTTATCTGTGATAGCAGACAAAGAGCAAAAAGCTCCTATTGTTACTCAGGAGAGATATTACTCTCATTTTATTTACCTGAATCAAATGAATAAGCCCTTTGGATCCGAAAAACTGAGTTACAAATCTAAGTTTCCATAGTGATTATATTCCCAGCTCAGATAACGAGGCTGGTGACATTATAAAAAGGTTTAACAGTAGAGAAAAGACAATCTTAAGTTTTTGGTCAGTCCACTTTGAAACATAAGAAACTTAGGAATATTTACTCCAGCATCAGCAGCCAACACATAATCATCTGGGGATATATCTGATCTACCATTTTTGCTCTGTGAAATAGATTTCTTGATTCATAAATCTAGACAAAATACTGAAGCAACTACATTATATTTTACAAACAGATTTCTCTTTTTCTTAATTATATTAAAACAGTAAATGGTCTAGGGAGAAAAAGTTTCTCTTCCACAACAGCTTGTCTCTTGGAAACCTGGCTACAGCTGATGATAATCAACGGTTGATCTACAAATAATCAAAGTGATAGATAATAGATAGATAATAGACAATAACCAAAATTTTCTGTAATATTGGTTAAGATCACTCACAATTCTTTTAATCTCTTAACAGTTCAGTAACCACAAAACTGTTAGCAGAAGTATGTGTTTAAATTTAAATAGAGGGGTCAGAATCTGCTCATTTGTGCTTCAGTACTTGTGTGAAATATGGCAGTAGTTTTAGTCTGGTTCAAACTATATAAGTATCCAAGCAGTGCTATTTGCATTGGCAGATACTGTGACAACAAACAGAGTTTGCGGTTGTTTAAAAGGGAGCTCTGTAACTTCACTATTAATTAGCATGCATCTGTAACTTACAGATGGTAGTAAATAGTTGCGATCTTTTAGATGCTAGTGGTAGGAAAAGCATAGGCTAATAAAATGTTTATGATTGTTGTGGCAGAGTTAATGAAATAAAACTTCTCTTATATGAAAGTGTATTTTTGTAAAGCACGCAGTAGTATATTTACCAAAAGACAATGCGTAGTTCTTTAAAAACATTGAACAAAGCCTCTTGCCTTTGAAGGCACAAATAACATGCATAGTCTCATGTACAGTTGTATTCTTCTTTGTTTGTTCTTCAAGACAAACAGGTTTTGACCTCAAACAGTTTAAACAGTGACATATGGAAATAGCTATTCGGTTTCACGTCAGAATTTCTGCAAGTAATTTATTTAGATATGGTGTTCATAGGAGCAACATGGAAATTATATTTGTGCAAGATACTAAGAATCAAGACTACCGGCTTTTGTTGTTGGTTTTGACTACTGTACAGCCTTGGGCAAGCAACTTTATCACTTTAAGTTTACAGTAAATTAAATAATAAAAACCTTCTGAACTGAGAGAATACAGGGTTCTGAGAGAGTGGAGTTGTTCAGGTTGCATTTCCAAACCATTCCATTTTGGATAGAAATTACAAGAATCCGGAAATCATGTTAGATTGAAATTGTGAAGAAGGTAATTCTGTTAAATAGCACTAGGTATGAATTCTGTGGAAAGTCTGCGGTGTTTATGGATTCTGAGTCTTTTTACATGATTAATTTGATCTAAGGTAGCATGGAGTGCTGGTATCAGTCTCCTAGTGTCCCTCTCAAGACATCTGTGTGGGTCTGGCAGATACAAATCTGGGAGAGACCTGCAGAGCTCTGGAAAAGAAATGAGAATCCTGATGGGGTAACCTAGGGTAACTACAACACTGTCTAATGGCAGAGTTCATTATCTCCTTCTTTTATACTAATATTTCCTATTACTTTTAAAAGTTTCACTTAACATACCTCATAATCATTTGTTTTAGCAAACATGAAGGGTATCCTTCCTAGAAATATTTTATTTGCTATGAGTTTTGTATCTTCTTGGACCATTTGCATGGCCATCAGCATCCATGTTGCAGGTTGTGACAATACTCAGTGTATACTTCAGAGTGAAATACAGCAAATAACATAATGGATCAAAACTCTTTTTTTTCAAGCCCAGCTGACACTCCTCCTCCCCCAAAAATCACCCAAAACCAACCAGCCCCCAAACAAGCAAACAAAAACCTAAGTGGTACATATAACTACATAATACAGAACTATGCATAGCTACATATTATGACATAACTAGTAATAACCATTGGTATATTCCATCTACGTACACCAGCCACAAGTTAGTGGACATGACTTTTGTAGAGTGTGTGTTCACAAGAAAAAGTATAAAATTAACGTGACCCAGGTAGTTCAAGTTTCATTATTTATCCCAAGTTTATGGTATGAATTTCTTCCCAATAATAGCATTGAATTGAGAGAGGTTTTGCAAAAAAAAAGGAAAAATGAAAATAAAAGCTAAATATAATGAGGCCTTTAAAAGGGCATGAAGACACACAAAAAAAAAAAAAAAAAAAAAAAAAAAATAAAAATATTTTTGCTCACAAATTTCAACACAAAAAAAAAAAAAAAAAAAAAAAAAATTAGATATATTTCTGCTCCTAAATTTCAATACCACTGAAGTGTAAGGTAGAGCTTGGATGTCTTTTAATTTGACTTCAAAACTTAATCTTGGGATCCATATTTCTGAACACTGGGTTGTTCTGGGTTGCCAAAAGTGGTTTCATTATTAGTAGTTTACTCTAGTTCTACCTGCTTATGACAGCTTTAGCTTGAAGGAAATTATGTAGCATCCAGAAACTAGCTGTACTTCCTAAATCTTCAGCTATTTTAGTGGAAGCTTTCATTAAGTAAATCGTGTTCTTTAATATATTTAACAAATCATTATTTAAACTGAAATATCTGAAGTTAATAAAACACATACCATTCCATTTTGAAATTTACTTCTAAAATTTTAGAAAAATCAGGTCTTTTCATTATGCCAGCAGTAACAAATGTGTCTTTCCACTTACATCATGTTGTTCTCTCACCTGCAGACTTGCAGGCAGCCTTACATAGTGGAGCAGACAGAGTAACAGGGAGCAGTGGGATGAATTTAGGGCATTCACACCTAAATCTTCTACAGTTCTACTTTGTGGTATGTTCTTTCCTTAGGGTCCAGAGTAAAAGAAACGCCTAGAAACAGAAACAGATGATTTATGAATCCAGGATGTTATGGCTGTTAATAGCCTTAACAGGATTTTTTGCAGCATTGGCATTGCTGCAGGGGTCACAAATGATTTACTAGTATCATCACTCATCTTGGAAAGACATATTCTCAGATTGGCTGCAGGAACTAGAGAAATGTAAAAAAACTGAACTCCTTGAACTACTTCAGAAGAAAACAGGTTCCACAAATAAGTGTCTAAATGTTATACTTTTGGGGATTCCTGCCATCAGCTATATGAATATTAGACCTAGCAAAATTAAGAGTATTTCAACAAAGAACGAATTTAACAATAAAACAATCAAAAAATAACAAACAAGCAAATAGCTTCTAGAAAGTGACTTTGTTCCATAGCAAATGTCATGCCAACATGAAAAATTGAAAATGAGGAGTTAGAAAGAGGGACAACCGCTTCTTTAACTATCCCATCTTCTTCTAGATAAAAGGAAAGGACATTCTCTAACTACCACAAAACAAACAAAAATCAAAAAAAACACCATGGAAAGAGACATCTAACTAAATGGACACTGGGAAATAAATATATAGTGTAGGCAGCTGGAACTACATCAAAGACGGGTCTGAGTATGGTGCCCAACTAAGAGATTACACCTGTCTCAGGTCTTAACACCTGTCAGCAGCTTTTATATGAAGGTAGCTTTGTATGAGCCATTTTTCCATGAAATCTTAAGTTAATTTTTTGTTTGTTTGTATTTAGAAATTTAAAAAGTAGGCATGGATTGAATGATGGGAATTTCACCATTAAGTTAACCACTGATTTCCACTTTGATAAAAAGAATTTAAATAATATTAAGTTCTAATATGAACAGTATGAATGCATATGAGCTCTGGAACACAAAAACTTCCTTAGAAGTATTCCACAGATACTTCTTCATATGACATTTAATTTTTTCTTCTGAGAAGAAAAAAAAAATAATATATTGTTAATTTTGCTCCTCATTCGAACTGTAGATCTTTAGAAGGGCCTGTTGAGATAGGACAAGGGGTATATGATTTTAAACTAAAAGAGGGCAGACTTAGACTAGGTATAGGGAAGAAATTTTTCACAATGATGAAACATTGGAACATGTTGCCCAAAGAGGTGATAGATGCCCCATCCCTGGAAAAATTCAAAAGACTGGATAGGGCTCTAAAAGACCTGATATAGTTGAAGATATCCCTGCGCACTGCAGAGGGGATTTGGATTAAATGACATTCAAAAGTCCCTTCCCACCCCAATTATGCTATGGTTCTATAAACACAGTATTAATTTCATAGTACAATTAGAATTTTTTTTTTTTTTTTTTTTAAATCCTTTGGTCTGTAAAAGTGAAGGTGAGACAAAATAAGTATAAATTTTTCCTAAAACTTCCTAAAAGTGTGAAGATGTAAGTTAGGATCTCAGACTTGCACCCACAACCAAAGCTGCCAGCTGCTTCCCAAACTGACATTCTCATGACAGCACTGCATATGAGAAAATATATAGTCAATAAATGAATAAGTAAAACGGGTGGTTACTCAAGGAAAGAAGAAGCCCTGTACTTAACATGTTTATGTTTATTGCATATATATATGTATAGCAGCAGTAGCTATTATAGCTTTTTTACAAAAAGATATTTCATGTAAAATGGAAAGTATTACCAGAATGTTCCCCAAATATTTCTCTTTTTTGAAGTCTGTATTAAGTCTGACAGACCGTGAAACACTGCAGATGGAGCATTGTGAATGTACTTAACACTTTCTACTAAAGAAAATAAGGATGTTCTCATCAGAAAAGTTTGCAATGTCTGTGAATGATATCCAAAACAATAAACAGAGAAGGAAGGAAAAAGGCAATTAATGATATCTTAGAACTGAGTAAACTTCTTTACTAAATAAGAAATTATACTTTTCTTTAGCAAGCAGTCGGCAGATTTTTTTTAATATACATAAATATAGTTTTATCTAAAATTATACTATACTATAAAATTCTAATATAATACTATTATTAGCTCTACTAAAAAAAAATATTTACTAGATAAACACATATTTGTTCTCTGGAACTACAATGATTCCCTGCACTTTGAAAAGTACAATGTATGAGAAGAGTCTTGATAACCTAACCAAAATGGGCAGGATATTTCAGGCCTAAAAGAATATAAAAAATCTTGCAGAAAATAAAATGAATCATAATTATTTTATGATATAAATATAACTAATCAAGAAATGCCTGGCTTTGTACTCAAGCATTTTCATGTAAATTACAGGTGGCTAAATAAAATATAATAGACTAAATAATGTTAAACTCTTGAGCATTATTCTCTTAGCTGTGAAACAGAAAACTGCTGAGATCAATGTACAAACTCTTAGAAATATCAATAGCAACCTAGTGGGATCATTCCTTTCATTTCTCAGAACAAACTTCTACATTTCTAAACACAAAAAGTAATCAAATTATTTACTGAGATATTATGATGATTCCAGCTCTCTCCTGTGTCTACAATGCGCAAGCACTGTACTGCTAACATAGCTGAAAGTTCATGGACAGATACTTCCCTGCAGGTTACAAAGGCAGCTAAGGTTCATGGTAGCTAATTATCTGACAAAAAAGAAAGCCATGCACTGATAAACATATCATGAGAACAATCTGGAGTGTCTTTTTTAAGGCACATCTTAAAACAAAAGCTAAGATTCTGAGATATTCATCTTCTGTCTAACCCTGCAACACTGCACTTCATGATGAGTGTCATTACTATTACCTTAGAAGCTTCATAGGAGCTCCTCATTCTGATGCTCTTTTGACATTTGAATTTGTTCAAAAATACCTTGGTCGTAGATCAGGAATAAATTTACAACATGATCAAGGAGTCTAAATTTTTAATCCTATGGGAACGTGGTATGGTATTATGACAATGTCTAGTATCAGATACACTTGTATTTTAAAACAAAGCTGTAAGAAATGTTTATAACTGTTAATTAGGATTGTCCTGTAGAAGAAATTCATATCACTTCTCTGCCTGAAATTAAAGGTGGGTAATCTTGCTAACAGGAATTCAAGTATCATGGTTACAAATAGTAGAGAAACAGGAATTTGACTTTTTTGCTTAATGGTAAAACTCTATCTCGGAGAAGGGAAATATGGGATGTGAATCCAGCCTCTTGGACTAGTTTCAAATTAAATTACTAAATTTGTATAAATTTATCAATGCCACTGGAAGCAAGGAGTAGAACAAATAACTCTCCTAATTATCTGAATGATCCAATCATTACGCTACTGGGAAAATAACCGTCATTCATATTCTGTTCCTAGCCTAATGAGACATCTCTTTTTCTCCAGCACAGGAGAGCTGCACAGAGGAGGTGCAGGGCACCCTTTTTTATGGAGGTGTGGGATGAAATCCCTTCCAAATGTGTCAAACAGATATCCTGAGCATCCTGGATGAAAGATCAAGCCATATAAAGGAGCTATCTAGACTCTAGAAAAAAGGAATTACAGAAACACATTATGTTTGTATCTTACTGGATAGTCCTAATAAACACACTCATACTGGATGGCTCTTAGTTTTTTTGGTGTTTTATGATCATACCATAACATGCTCAACTATTCCTGTACAACGTATGGCACAGTTTTCTAAAACAGAGATCTGAATATTTGTTTTAGTGTTAGACTCTATCAGTAGTTTTCAGGAATACAGGATACAGAATCTTTAATGGACATAATCCTAACTATTCCTGCACTGAACAGCATCATATTTTGTCCAACCAGAACTGCAGTGATACTGAAGCAGTCCAGTTAATAGTCATTAGGATATGTTGGCCCACAGGGATGGGGTGTCACGTATTCTTTTACCTTTTGGCTAAAGGATAAAAGAAAAGGAAACTCAGCAGCTGAATATATCCCTTATGCCTGGTATTTGGCATTGTTTTCATGTAGCTCTAAGCTGGGATCCGGCCCTACTTTTTGAACAGATTTGACTTTCCTGTATTATGTTAATGGATGATGTCCTTTTGGAAGGCACTGATTCTGTCTTAAAAAATAAATATTATTTTTGTATGACTCAGTTCTTTATTCCTGTTGCATTACAGATGACAATACAACAAATAGGGAAAACTCACAGTTACTTGCATTCTTTACTTGTTTAAGAAATACACAAAATTTATAAGGCCTTCCCATGCACATAAGCTTAGAAGTATGAATTAATGAGAAGAAATTATTTTCTTTTCAAGTCTTAGTGTTGTTTTAACATATTTAGGTGTTTTGTAGATAATTCCCAAGTTTACAGTCTGCTGCTAAGAAAGTGCTTGGGACAGCACACACTTTGTCTTCCACCATGTAAATCTTAACAGTGCAGAGCACTCCATGTTTTGCACACAACGTAGGAATACATCACAGACATTAACCTTCCCCTTAGTTGCTGATAAAGTAAAATAGACCCATTCTTTACAGGAACAGTAATGTATCTGTTCAGATAAATATTCCTCTTGCTGCAATAAAGCATAGTGTTTTACAGCTGCATAACATCTTTGCAAACTATGAAGTGGCAATTAATTGAGTATGAACAGAATACTAAGTGAAGATTTGAAGGCAAAGGGGGATGAAAGAGCTTTTCCTAAAACTTCCTTCAGCAAAAACTGAAGTTCAACACATAAATCAACTAATATTTGCTTATGTGATTTTTGAATCTACAGTAAAGATGCGATATTAAATGAATTCCTGGTAATCACTTTCCGAAGGCTATTAATTTGATATAGTTAGGCATCCCACATTTATATGCCTGGTACTCTTTTTATTGCATGCAACTAGTTATGTCAGGAGGATGTAACTGAAGAACTGGGACAACTTAAAATTCAAGATGTTGTTCTGTAAATATATAAAGAGAATCATACTTAATATTAATAATTTAATTAAATGGGTTATGGTTTCACATAATTTTAAGTCATTTAAGTTCATAATTTTAAGTCTAGCAAGAAACTGAGATTGAGAAATTCTAGTCGTGTCTTGTTTACCATGTAGCCTTATTTAATCACTAAGTCAATTTCACCTAAAAAAAAAACAGATGTACTTTAGCATCTCCCAACCATATTTAAGATTAGAAAAACTTTGATTTAGGATCACAACAACACCAGCTCATCCCATTAACATGAAAGAATTAGCTACCAGCCTAAAACAGGGAGATCCACAAAGTTAGAGATTGCCTGTATCTTTACACTTAAATGAACAAGGCATGTTAATACATTTCTGATCACGTATAAAGACTTCTGATGCTATAACAGCTGAGGAGATATGAGGGATTTGCACTGAATAGTAACATCAATACTCATGAAAAAAAAAAATCATGGATCTCATTGCCACATAATTTTTTTTTATTGTGTGTGGTATAAAACCAGCCACATTACTTGCCTCCTTCCTGCATATTTTTATCATGACTACAAGACAAAGATTATTTTTACTTACTTATTTTAGTTATAAGAGATTCTAGAAAAGAAAATAGTAACTTCAGAAACAATGTATCATAAGGAGACATGCCAGCTTACCGGTTTGTGAAACTACGGGCAAATAAGCGCTCAAATACTGTTTTCAGATACTTTTCTACTCTGATATCACTGCCAGTATAATTTTAACCTCACATAGAAAAATCCACTTCAATCGGCCAGATGATAAACAGTAATTTATCATGAATTATGTGATCAACAAAGTAAGAAGACAAATTCCTAGTGCCACATAGAAACTCATAGCAACACATTTTACTTAAATGCATGAACAAAGAGAGATTTATAGGATTATAGCCTAACAGTTTGGCCATTTCTTTGTAAGTGTACAAATGTGAGATACTAGCATTAAATGTAAGGCACAAGACCAAATGAATGAATGTATTCAGTTTGACATATATTTGTTTTCAAAGGTTATAAAACAACTTAAGTTTCTGCACATGTCCACGTGCTTCTGCAAAGTTGTGAAGTTTAAAACCATACTGACCAAACTGTGAAACAATTCTCTTCTCTTTTCCTTTGGAAAAATGTAATTCCCCAAGCTACATAAAAAAATGACACAAAGAATGAGCTATACTGCCAAACATACAAGCTCTAAAATAAAAAAGAAGAAAATGTATGTTTTTGCCAGTCAAAAATATTCCAATCACAGTGCTGTTATGCATTAGTTACAGCATTAAGTGATTCAAACTGTACATATTGGGTTACAATAAATTAACATGTTCTCTAAAATGACACATTGATTTTTAGGCTTATAGGTATTGAACACAGATATATATTGAAATATACTTCAGTCAAATTTCACCTTTCAGCTGAATAAAATAACTAATAAGAAATTGTCATGCATCTGAAGGTAGATGACTGCCTCGTGAACAGTTAGAGAGACAAGCAATACGATGCACATAGATATTAAGCATGCGTGATACACCTGTACATGTATGATAGATACGCATATGTATGGTACATACATATCATATCATCTTATCTCACATATATAAGTCCACAATACACGTATGATAAACATACACGCAGGTTTAGCTCAGGCAGCCTGTAGAGCTGTAAATTGCTCCTAAGTACTGCTAACCCCAGTCACAGGTGTGAAAACGGCACCGTGTCGGAGCTGTATGAAAATGAATACAGAGGGTTGCAGGGGTTTTTTTTTCACCTTGGGATTTGTTGCAATTATGGCATGCTGCATATACAGCAGAACTTTAAGAGGCGATGTAGATTTCACTAAAGTCCACAAAATAGTCTCAAGCACTGATGTGGGCGTTATTAAACTGTAGATCTTGAAATACTCAAAGTGCTTGGAGTACTTATTTACTGCTTCCTCCATGACCTTTCACTGATGTTTTTTCCATTGCTGTGCTTTCAGGTGCCATACATTCTTTTCTGTTTTAACCCTCAAAATACAGACTTTTATCTGAAAAAAACCACCCCAAACCACCCACCACTAACTAATCACATACTTTATTTTAATAAATATTAAAATA